>NC_134357.1:375123697-375323697 GCF_048569485.1 Anomaloglossus baeobatrachus | reverse complement strand
CTTTGGACGAGGGTGAAGCAGGAGGAGAAGCAAATAGCTTCCTCATGTCTAAATGTTCATGGCTAATGACACAAACACATTCACGGGAAATCCCCATGATGTCTGCTATTGCTTTAGCTGAAATTCATAGATTCTACAGTATGAGGTTGTGCACCACATCGATGATCTCCGGAGCAACAACCACTCTTGGCTGTCCAGGACGTTCCTCATCATTGGTGCTGAAGTGGCCCGTTTTAAATTTGGCAACCCAGTTCTTAACTGTAGACTATGAAGGGCATTGATCCCCCAGTGTCTGCGACATATCACCATGAATATCCTTTGCGGACTTTCCTTGCAGAAACAAGAATTATATCATTCCTCTGCCCTCAGTTGAGGCGAATGAAGGGAATTTTGTTTACTTACCGTAAATTCCTTTTCTTCTAGCTCCAATTGGGAGACCCAGACAATTGGGTGTATAGCTATTGCCTCTGGAGGCCACACAAAGTATTACACTTAAAAGTGTAAGGCCCCTCCCCTTCTGGCTATACACCCCCAGTGGGATCACTGGCTCACCAGTTTTAGTGCCAAAGCAAGAAGGAGGAAAGCCAATAACTGGTTTAAAGACCAATTCAATCCGAGGAAACATCGGAGAACTGAACCATACCACATGAACAACATGTGTACCCGAAAAAACAGAAAACCCCCGAGAAAACAGGGCGGGTGCTGGGTCTCCCAATTGGAGCTAGAAGAAAAGGAATTTACGGTAAGTAAACAAAATTCCCTTCTTCTTTGTCGCTCCATTGGGAGACCCAGACAATTGGGATGTCCAAAAGCAATCCCTGGGTGGGTAAAAGAATACCTCATGATAGGGCCGTCAAACGGCCCTCTCCTACAGGTGGCCAACCGCCGCCTGAATGACTTATCTACCTAGGCTGGCGTCTGCCGAAGCGTAGGTATGCATCTGATAATGCTTGGTAAAAGTAAGTAGACTCGACCAGGTGGGTGCCTGACACACCTGCTGAGCCGTAGCCTGGTGCCGTAATGCCCAGGATGCACCCACGGCTCTGGTAGAATGGGCCTTCGGCCTTGAGAGAACCAGAAGCCCAGTAGAACTGTAGGTTTCAAGAATTGGTTCCTCGAGCCCCCGAGCAAGGGTGGATCTGGAAGCTTGCGACTGTTTACGCCGACCAGCGACAAGGACAAAGAGTGCATCCGGGTGGCGCAGGAGCGCCATGCGGGAAGTAGAACCTGAGTGCTCTCACCAGAACCAACAGATGCAAATCTTTCTGAAATCGATGGACTGGACGAGGACACAAAGAAGGTGAGGTGATATCCTGATTGATATGAAAATGGGATACCACCTTAGGGAGAAATTCCGGAACCGGACGCAGAACTACCCTGTCCTGGTGAAGGACCAGGAAGGGAGTTTGTATGAGAGCGTTGCTAGCTCGGAAACTCTCCTAAGAGACGAGACCGTTACTAGAAGGCCACTTCCCGTGAAAAACGGGAAGGGAGACATCCTTCAAAGGCTCGAAAGGCGGCATCTGGAGAGCAATTAGAACCTTGTTCAGATCTCAGGGCTCTAACGGCCGCTTGTACGGAGTGCTGAGAAGACAAACTCCCCGTAGGAACGTGCGTACCTGAGGAAGTCGTCGTTTCTGAAAAAATACAGATAGCGCTGAGACTTGTCCCTAAAGGGAACTGAGCGACAACCCATTTTCCTACCTAGATTGCAGGAAGGAAGGAAACATAGACGATGCAACCGGCCAGGGAGAAACACCCTGCGCCGAGCACCGAGATAAGAACATCTTCCACGTCCTGTGGTCAATCTTGGCGGACGTTGGTATGCTAGCCTGTCTCATGGTGGCAACCACGTCCTGAGGTAATCCTGACGACACTAGGTTCCAGGACTCAATGCCACACCATCCGGTTGAGGGCCGTAGAATTCAAATGGAAGAATGGCCCTTGAGACAGCCAGTCTGATTGGTCTGGTAGTGCCCCCGGTTAGCCTACCGTGAGGCACCACAGAACCGAGTACCACAACATCCTCGGCCAATTTGTAGCGACGAGGATGGCGCGGCCGCAGTCGGTCTTGATCTAGCGCAGTACTCTGGGCAACAATGCCAGAGGTGGCACCTAAGGTAGCTGGAACTGCGACCAATGCTGAACTAAGGCGTTTGCCGCCAGAGCTCGATGATTGTGAAACCGTGCCATGAAGCTGGCACATTGTTGTTGTGCCGTGACGCCATTAGATCGACGTCCGGCCTCTGTCAGCGGCGCCAGATCTCCTGAAACCCGTCCGGGTGAGGAGACCATACTCTTTCGGCCACACCTCAGCGACTTAGGAAGTCAGCTTCCTAGTTTCCACACTTGGGATGTGAATTGTGGATATGGTGGATGCCGTGTCTTCCACCCACATCAGAACCTGCCGGACTTCCTGGAAGGCTTGCCGGTTGCGCGTTCTTCCTTGGTGGTTGATGTATGCCACCGCTGTGGAGCTGTCCGACTGAAGTCGGATATGCTTGCTTTCCAGCCGCTGTTGGAAGGATTGTAGGGCAAGATACACTGCTCTGTGTTCAAGAACATTGATCTGAAGAGTGGACTCTTGCTGAGTCCACGTACCCTGAGCGCTGTAGTGGAGAAAAACTGCTCCCCACCCTGATAGACTCGCGTCTGTCGTAACTATCGCCCAGGACGGGGATAGGAAGGACCTTCTTTTTGACCAAGAGGTGAGAAGAAGCCACCACCGTAGAGATTCCTTGGCCGCCTGAGAAAGAACGACGACTCTGTTGAGGGACGTCGACTCCTCGTCCCCTTGGCGGAGAATGTCCCATTGTAGTGGACGCAGTAAAACTGCGCGAAAGGAACTGCCTCCATTGCTACCATCTTACGTAGGAAGTGCATGAGGCGTCTCAATGTGTGCGACTGGTTCTTAAAGAAGAGCTTGCAGCCCGTAGTGAATGCTGTTTGTCTAGCGGCAGCTTCACTATCGCTGAGAGAGTAAGAAACTCTATGCCTAGATATGTTATCGATAGGGTCGGGGTCGGATCTGACTTTAAAAAGTTGATGATCCACCCAAAACTCTAGAGAGTCTCCAGCGCAACGTTCGGGCAGTGTTGGCATGTTTCCTAAGAGAGTGCCTTGACAAGTAGATCGTCTAAATACGGGACCACAGAGTGACCCTGAGAGTGCAGGACTGTGACTACTGCTGCCCTGACCTTGGCGAAGACCAGTTGGACTGTCGCTAGCCGGAAGGTAGAGCTACGAACAGAGGGTGTTCGTCTCCTATAACGAAGCGTAGAAACGCTAGTGCTCTGGATCAATCGGCACGTGTGGATAAGCATCCTTGATGCCTAATGATGCCAGGAAATATCCTTGGGACCTTGAGGCGATGACATGGCGGAGGGATTCCATCCGGAACCGCCTGGTGTCCACGAGCTTGCTGAGCATTTTTAGATCCAGAACGGGACGGAACGGCCCGTTGTTATAGGTACCGCAAAGAATTTGGGGTAAAAACCGTGACCTTGTTCCTGAAGAGGAACGGGGGTCATCACTCTTTCTGCCTATAGAGTGCACCCTGTTTGCAGAAGAGCAGCGGCCCGGCCGGGAGGTGGAGAAATTCTGAAGAATCGAGTTGGAGGACGAGAAGTGAGCTCTATCCTGTACCCGTGAGACAGAATGTCTCACACTCAATGGTCATTGACCTATGGCAGCTAAATATCGCCAAGGCGGGAGAGCCTGCTACCGACCGAGGCCGCAAGTCATGAGGAAGCCGCCTTGGAAGCGGGTTTTCAGACTGTCGCTTTTTTGGGCGAGACTGAGCCCGCTAAGAATCTTAGCTCCTCTGATCCTTTTGAGTCCACATTGGACGAGGAAAAATGGGACCTGCCCGAGCCTCGAAAAGGCCGAAAACCCCGACTGCCTCTTGCTCTGTTGGGGTTTGTTGTGTCCGGGCTGAGGAAAGGATGAATCCTTACCCCTGGACTGTTTGATGGTTACATCCAACGCTCACCAAACAGTCGGTCAGCAGAAAAAGGCAACTGGTTAGGCAACCTTTTTTGGAAGCAGAATCTGCCTTCCATTCACTTAACGAGCAGACCAGGCTCTGCTTAAAAACACGGAGTAGCGGAGGCTACCGCCGCACGGTTCGCAGAGTCCAGGACAACCTGAATCGCGTAAGAAACAAATGCAGACATTTGAGAGGTTAAGGATGCCACCTGCGGCACAGATGTACGTGTAACCGTGTCAATCTGTGTAAGACAAGCTGAAATAGCTTGGAGTGCCCCAAGGGAGAGAATGCCGGAGCCAACGGTGCGCCGACAGCCTCATAGATGGCTTTCGACCCGAGATCCATCTGTCTGTCAGTGGCATCTTTGAGTTTGCAGTTCCATCTCCCACTGCAACTATGGATCTAGCTACAAGCCTGGAGATTGGAGGATGCCGCTCGGGACATTGGGTCCAGTCCTTGACCAAGTCAGGGGACAGGGATAACGTGTATCCTAAGCCGTTTGGAGAAGCGCATATCTGGATAAGCGTGGTGTTCCTGGACTGCCTCTCTGAAAGCAGATTGGTCCAGAAAAATACGTGAAGCTGACTCCTCCACTGGAGGAGCTGTGAGAAATAACCCACATTCTATAGATGGACGCTATAAGATTATTTACTATGGCGTCACAATCAGGTGTATCCAGATTGAGAGCGGTCTCAGGATCAGAATCCTGAGCCGCTACTTCCGCCTCATTACACAGCGAGTCCTTCTGTTAGGACCCTGCTGAAACCGAGGCCGCTCATAGCGAGCCCACTTAGGCTGTCTGGGACTGACGTCCGTGCAGAGCCGTGACTCTGGGATGCGTGTGACATTCCCGGAGCTGTTAGTTATTCACACTGAGGGGGGCCATGGATCAATGATTCAACAGTGCCCATATTGTGAGAGACATGTCCGGACTGCTAGGCTTCTAGTATCATAGCCATAGTCTCAGAAAAACTGTCAGTAAATACTGCAGACACCGTCCTCATCCCCTGGCCATTAGTGCATACAATGGGAGTCTATGTACCTGCCGGCCGTATAGCCGTACATGCTGTACCAGCTGTATAGAAAAACATGTGGTTCTGCACCTTTGTTTTACACAGAGAATATGCTGATAACTCCTCCGCATAATCCAGGAGGGTATATACAACGTGCGACCAAACAGTGCAATGTATATAGTACAAGCATATCTATAAGTGCACTTCTGCACTAGTGGGGTTAGCACCACAGGTGCTGCTTAACGCCTGTTACAGCGATTGTGTGACTATCAGAATGCCAGGGTCTTCCACACTTGTCTCTGTATCGTACAGAAACTGACACTAATGGCTGCCGGTGTCCTTGTAGAGAAGGAAGCCGTGGGCGTGCCTGAGAAAGTGCGGGAATCCGGATTCACAGTGCACACAGTGAGAGGGGTGGAGTATGCAAAACATACTCCAGCTCTCAGCTCTGCTCTATGCAGCGTCACGCCCCTACCCTGACTGTCAGGGCTGTGGGCGGTAACGAAGGGAGACTAGGCCCAGAAGCCGGGGACTCGAGTTAACAGCGCGGCCGCCGTAAAAGCGCGGGCCGCGCTGAAGTCCCCGGCGCACCACAAGTGCCAGCCGCGCCGCAGTTCCAGCGGCCGGCGCGACCGATTCATAGAAGTGGCCAGCGTCCCGCCCCTCTCCTGACTGGCAGGTCTGGGGGCGGGAACGAACGGAAGCAGGCCGCAAAAGCCGGGGACTCTAGTTATCAGCGCGGCCGCCGTAAAAGCGCGGGCCGCGCTGAAGTCCCCGGCGCACCACAAGTGCCAGCCGCGCCGCTGCCAGCGGCCGGCGCGACCGATTCCTGGAAGTGGCCAGCGTCCCGCCCCTCTCCTGACTGGCAGGTCTGGGGGCGGGAACGAACGGAAACAGGCCGCAAAAGCCGGGGACTCTAGTTATCAGCGCGGCCGCCGTAAAAGCGCAGGCCGCGCTGAAGTCCCCGGCGCACTACAAGTGCCAGCCGCGCCGCAGTCCCAGCGGCCGGCGCGACCAATTCCCATAAGTGAGCCTGCTTCAGCAAAGCTGAATGAGGCCATGGCACAGGCGCCGCAGCGCTGATGTCCCCCGGCGCACTACAACACCCAGCATGCTGCGGTGTGAGCGCCAAATGCACGGGGACACAGAGTACCTTGAGGAAGCAGGGCCATGTCCCTGATGTACTCCGCTCCATCCAGCATCTTCTCCAGGGGCTGTAGATGGAGCACGGTCTCAGTGCCTGGAGACCGGTAAATCCCACTTCACCCAGAGCCCTGTAAAAAGGGATGGGGAAGGAATCAGCATGTGGGCTCCTGCCGCCGTACCCGCAATGGGTACCTCAACCTTACAAACACCTCCGACATACAGTGGGGTGAGAAGGGAGCATGCTGGGGACACTATATGTGTCCTCTTTTCTTCCATCCGACATAGTCAGCAGCTGCTGCTGACTAAAAAGTGGAGCTATGCGTGGATGTGTTGCCTCCTTCGCACAAAGCACAAAACTGGTGAGCCAGTGATCCCACTGGGGGTGTATAGCCAGAAGGGGAGGGGCCTTACACTTTTAAGTGTAATACTTTGTGTGGCCTCCAGAGGCAATAGCTATACACCCAATTGTCTGGGTCTCCCAATGGAGCGACAAAGAAATCACATTAGACTCCGCCATTTTGTTTTCCTGCATGCGTATAACACTGTTGCCATAAGCAACAAACACAACATTTTTAAAACATATTATAGACATAAGGCTTTCATGTGATGTAACATTTGTTAACATAGAAACAAAAAAAGATCACAAAGCCAAAGACTTATCAGCAGCCCCTCTTAGAGAGCACAGTACTCAAATGTCTAAGGCTTTATCTTCTGGTATATGTTGGGCAGGCACAGACTGAGGCCGGTGGCCAGGAAGACATACTCATAGGCCCAAATAGGTGTTTCTGGCTTTCAGTACAGACCAAAATGGATGCTAACTGCATTAGTTGTATTTTTAATTGTAACCAATACAACCTTAATGAAATGCAGTAAATCATTTTTTTTTTTTTAAAACAACAAAAAAGTTATTGCGAGTCTTATGATTTACACTGCATAGGCAGGACCTCAGTATCACAAGTTAAAAATATGCACTTGGACAAGTCATCGCGCCATACCTTATATCGCTGATCTTCAGTCAGATTTCTCACTCCCTTCAGGGCCACAAACACCTCATAGTGTGGGTCAGAACCGCCAGATAATGGGCCTGCAACAACCAGAGGCAGATAATGTAGCTGAGGTTGGTATGAATGTGGCGATATATGAATGAATGCTTTGGTATTAGGCCCCCATATACATCACCATTGGGTACCTTGATGATGGCACCGCACAAATTACATGCTATACGTGGCAACTGAGACTGGAACTTGTTAGCAGCTCCAACTAATTTTCTTAAGAAACTGGACTGCCCCATAATCAATCATTGGGATCATTCAGAATTTGTTAGAATCCACTCAAAATTGTCCTGCCATATGCGGGAGACACCCATGAATGTTTTAATATCCTCTTTTCCCCTAATACGAATTCTCCAATCTCAAGGCCCCAAAGCATGATATTTTCTCTATACACTTATCTGTTGTCCGTGACGAATCCGTTGGCGATCAGAGAGAAATGGGGGCTATTAATTCCCGATATCCAAGAAGAGGATTAGGAAGAGATCTTGGAGTCTCCAACTAAGGTTTCTCCTTCAATTAATAATAAAATGATTCAGTTATATATTATTGACCAAGCGTACTTGACTCCGTTGAGACTGTTCCAGATGCGCCGCTTGGCAACTTCGAAATAAATAAGGACTGAGGACACCGACTTTTTTCATATGATTTGGAGTTGCCCAGAGGTTGCATCATTCTTGCAAGAGGTTATTTCAATTCTCTCTTCTTTGGCCTCCTTTCTGTTCCCTTGACCCATTGTTATGTCTTTTTGGGGTTATAAATGAAGGGTCGAGGACCCACCACATCAAAATTTTCTAGTGGGAGATTCTTTTTATGGCTAGAAAGCTCATTGCCCTAAGCTGGATGGGTAACTCCCACACAACCACAAGAGCCTGGATATATTTGGTTAATACCATTATCCCTTTTGAGTGGAAGTTATATCAGAATAGAGGATGCCCTGAGAAGTTCCCTAAGGTCTGGGGGATCTGGAATTCCTCCCCTTTGAGATTTCTCCCTTTTTACCAAGGAGGGACATTTTGTTGGTTCTGGACTAGATCATTCTCTGAGTATTATTAAGTTGGTACTAAGCGGCAAAACAGTTATTTAGTTATACTACTTTTTCTTTATTGGTATTTGTATAGCTCTTTCAGGTGCTTATTCAGCCTGTTCCTGTCAAATGGAAACTGTGATTCTGGCACTGCTCTGCTGTTGTGTTTTATTGTATTGTTTATTAGTATGCTGTAATACCTTCTTGTTTTTATCCTGTATTTAAACATATCTAAGGTGCACTTGTTGTAATGTACTTGGCTGTTAAATAAACAAATTAAAAAAAAACCTGTCCTGCCACCAGGTATGCGGTACCTCAACAGGGAAAAAAGAGATCATAGCACCCCATTCTGCAGATAATAACATGGACCTGATGTGGGACCTGTTCCTACCAGTCATTTTAGGAAAATTATGCAGAAATTCTTGGAATATCTAAGGTGGCAATACCCTTTCTTGTGTGGCGGCTTCCTTGGAATTGAGCAGTTATTTTTGAGAAAAGCTGCTAGGATCATGTAGTACACTCCCTTACAGAAGTTCTGTCGCTTATCCATGTTATGTAAATAAAAGATTATAACCTGAGTTTAAATTCATCCATTGGTTTTATAAATTACTCTTTTGAAAGCTGAAACCGTCCCAAATTTGGTTTAGGTTATGAAAATAAAGTTGCTACAAAGCTGAAATATTGATCATTTAATGAACACAGAAAGGTCAGATTTTGGCAAGACAAAAGTTTTGTTGCCTTGTCATATAATGCACCCAATCCTAGCTTACATCCTCACCTGTGCTCACTAAATGATCTGTTAATTAGTGGGTGTGTATAAAAAGAAACCCAGCACCCCAGACCTTCACTTGCCCTGCAACTTGACCTCTGACATGCCAAATATCCACCCTGTGACCAAAGCCATGATTATCAAGAGGCTGAAGAGCAGATCCAAAAATCAGGGAGTCAGGGAGTGTATTATAAAGTCTCTAGTGATGAGCGAGCACTACTATGCTTGAATGCTCGGTACTTGTAACAAGCAGTTGGATGATATAGATGGGTGCGACTTGAGTACCTGAGTATAAGTCAAACTGGAACTTAAGCATTTTTTGGAATCTCTTAAAATAAAAAAAAATGGCTCCCCATTGAGTTCCATTATACTTGCGTACTCGAGTCGCGCCCATCTGACCATCCAACTGCTCGTTACGAGATCAAAGCACACGAGCGTGGTAGAGCTTACTTACTCATCACTAAAAGTGTCCACTAGATTCAAAGAGAAACAGTGTAATACGATGTCCTCCAGAGTAAGAGCTCAAGATGTCCATAAGCTTTAGGCTATGTGCGCCCAGTGCATCTTTTGCGGCGTTTTTCGGGTGCGTTTTTGGGCTCCAAACTTCATGACTTTGCTTCCCCAGCAAACTCTATAAGTTTTCATTTTTGCTGTCCGCACACAACTTTTTTTTTTTTCTTAGCTGCATTTTTGAGCTAAAAAAAAAAAAAAGGTCATGTCAATTCTTTTCTGTGGTTTACTGCGTTTTCCACCCATGCAATGCATTCGAAAAACGCAACAAACGCAGTGATAAACGCAGCAAAACGCAGCCAAAAAGACACCAAAATGCGGTAAAACCGTATGCGTTTTTGCCGTGGGTGTGTTTTTTGAATTTTAAGAGGCAAAAAACGCACAAAAATGCAGTGTGCGCACATAGCCTTAGAAAGACATATGTACAAGTGTTCTTCGTGGGTAGCGCATTTTGTGTATTTGAAAGCATTTCTTATATAAAGGGTGAAATCATAGAAGACAGTGTAAAACAGGTGACATTTCTCTGGATAGTACAAATTACGGCAATAATTGTTTTCAACGGCTAAAGTGTCTCAATTCAAAATTTGTGGATTTTATTTACTCATTTATATCTAATTAATTAGCATTGAACATGTACAGGACATCTTTATATTATGTTTATATGGTGGTGAGACCACCTACCCAGAACTGCGCTCTCCAAACAGCAGTAGTTGAGAAGAGTGGCCCCGGACCACATATTCACTGTGCTGCGGAGAGTCTTATAGAAGTCGCATTCTGAAATCCGCTCTCCACGCATGTTTAGTGTTTGACTTTTCCTACAAAAAAGAAACAGAAAATGTTAATGTAATTTTTCAGAATAACAAACCAGTAACTAAGGCGTTTTTTATACCAAAATTGGATATGGGAGGGCGACTGACAGGAGGCACAGGCATACGAATGACTTATTCAGCCAGTAAGGAATGGTAGGATGTCCTTAGTCACTGCACGTGAACAGGACATCTTAGGGATAGCCCTAAATCGCAGATTATTTATTAAATGTATGAAAATGTAGTGTTATTGTCATATTGGCATCTAGGTCATCCTGTGTCCTAGTGAAAGTATACATCGAAGAGCAATAGCCAAAACTTTATATTTCTTTTATAAAAATATAGTCATTTTTCCGTTTTCTTGTAGTACTCATTTTTACAAAAGGTGACAACATGGGGATATAAAATTCAGCTGTCATTTCAGATGAAGTTTAAGAATAAGCTGTTCCACGTGTGTACATCTAGCTATTGAATGGCATATACCCTGCAATTGTTCACCAAGTTTCCCCTCTATAGGCTTCATTTCCAAATTACCGTTGTCTCTGAGCTAGTAGGCGGAGAGTAGCTGCTATGCAGTCTCCCATACACAGCACACACAGAGATTGATTCCTCCTCTTCTCTGTAGCACACAGACATGGATGACAGTATATAGTATGACTGTGTATTTGTGAATCCAGATCTCGGAGGAGGTAAACGCTTTCTAAAAAAAGCAGCAGCCCCTTCTGACTTTCTGCCTCTCTTATTCTGCTCCACCTTCTTTCTCCTCCCTATGCTCTCCATAGACTTTAATAGGCAGCTGTACTCAGTTTCCTCAGTGAGCTGTCAGTCAGCCTTGTCTAGAGAAAGGGGTACTTTGCACGCTGCGACATCGCTACTGCGATATTGTCGGTGTCAAATCGAAAGTGACGCACATCCGGCGCTGGTAACGACGTCGCAACGTGTAAAGCCTAGATGCACCGATAAACGATCGCAAAAGCATCGAAAATCGGTGATCTGTGTAGCGTTGGTCATTTTCATAATGCCGCACCAATAGGAGATACGATGTTGTTCCTCGTTCCTGCGGCAGCACACATCGCTGTGTATGAAGCCGCAGGAGCGAGGAACATCTCCTTACCTGCCTCCTCCGGCTATGCGGAAGGAAGGAGGTAGGCGGGATGTTTACGTTCTGCTCATCTCCGCCCCTCCGCTTCTATTGGCTGCCTGCCGTGTGACGTCGATGTGACGCTGCACGACCCGCCCCCTTAGGAAGTAGGTGGGTCGCCGGCCAGAGCGACGTTGCAGAGCAGGTAAGTGCGTGTGAAGCTGCCGTAGCGATAATGTTCGCTACGGCAGCTATCACAAGATATCGCATGTGCGACGGGGGCGGGTGCTATCGCGCTCAGCATCACTTGCCGATGCTAGCGATGTCGCAACGTGCAAAGTACCCTTAAGACTGATTTAGGAATGAATGATGAGTTCAGGAGGGGAGGAAGGAGAAGAAGTGGCTCATATGAGGACAATGCAGATTTTCCTGATAAGACATTACAAAGTTTTACATTTTTGCTTGTACTATTGATTTATGCAAAGCTTCTTGAATCTCCACATTATCCTCTAAGAAACAGAGACTTCCTGACTAAGTTTGCTGCCACAAAAAAAAGCTTATTAGGATGTTAAAACAAATGAGAGCATTTTGATGAGGAAAGCCATAGGATGGATCAGACAGACCACACAATCCATGGTACTGCGGCCAATATGAGTATTTCGGCAATGATTTGGAAAGTGTGTTGTATCAAGGCATATACCTAAGCTGGTCATCACTCCACTGGTCTATTCACTACAAAATTACCATCTTTACCTAATTTTTCTTTTGATGTGAAAAATCTCAATATTTTTTGTAAATTTTAACAATTTTACGTGCAAAACTCAATAGTTTGGAGCAAATACTAAAATCCATTCCTTTAAAACATACCTGTATAGAAATGTCACTATAGGGCTCTGATTATTAAAACCGGTAACTTGTACAACATCTCCAAGCCGGTACCTAAAATACGGAATCACAGTCACAGGAAGAAGGACAAAGACAGAGATGAGGGATAATTTCTATTTTTTTTATTTTTATTTCATACACGGAAATATAATAAAGTGTATTCCACATAAGAACAAGCCACTACACATAGCATCCTCACAGGGGGACACAGGAGGAAGAGGAACATGTAAGGCTAGGTTCACACTTCCGTTTAATTGTATCAGTCACAATCCGCTGCTCTGGTAAACAACGGAATCAGTTTGGCGCATTCCGTTGTTCCCATAGACTTGTATGAGCGGCGGATTGTGACTGATGATGCTGCGTTGCATCCTCCGCCCGACTGATCAGTCGTGGAACGACTGACCGCGGAAGGAAGCAATGCAGCTTGTAACGGTTTTTGAGCAGCGCAATCCGTAGGATTTCGCTGCGCATGCTCTCTCTGGCTCCCTGCACACGTAACCAGGATACACATCGGGTTACCAAGCAATGCGCTTTGCCTAGTTACCCGATATTTACCCTGGTTACGTTTGCAAGGAGCCAGCGCTAAGCGGTGTATGCTGGTAACCAAGGTAAATATCGGGTAACCAAGCAAAGTGCTTTGCTTAGTTTTTACCCGATATTTACCCTAGCTACGTGTGCAGGGAGCCCGACACTTCCCGCTCGGCTCCGCCCCCTCCCGAACTCCGCATGTATACACACACACAAACACACACACACACCTGTCCCCAGCCATGCAGACCGCGGCACTGACATCCTCAGCGCCACGGCCCCCGCTCGGCTCCACCCACCTCGCACTCCGCCCCCCGCACACAACGGAGTCCGACAATGAATTATGTTCTTTGTCATCCGTTGTACAACGCAGCAGTCACATGCGTCAAGCAACGCAAAACAACGAAATTTGAACCCAGCCTTACCAGGCACATTATGGCCATAGCATAGGTCGCACAACGTTTCATCAGAATACATGTTAGTTTGCCACAGTGAATTTCCAAGCAACACTCTTATCAGAGGCAGGCTGCCATATGGTTGCTTTCACACTTGTATAATTGATGAATCTGCGGTGTATTTGGGTATTTTACAAGAGGATCTACCTAAAGGCCCAGTCACACTAAGCAACATCGCTAGCAACATCGCTGTTAACGAACAACTTTTGTGACATAACAGCGATGTTGCTAGTTATGTTGCTTAGTGTGACATCCAGCAACAACCTGGCCCCTGCTGTGAGGTCGTTGGTTGTTGCTGAATGTCCTGGGCCATTTTTTAGTTGTTGCTGTCTCGCTGTGAAGCACAGATCGCTGTGTGTGACAGCGAGACAGCAACAACTAAATGTGCAGGCAGCAGGAGCCGGCTTCTGCGGACACTGGTAACCACGGTAAACATCGGGTAACCAAGAAGCCCTGTCCTTGGTTACCTGATATTTACCTTCGTTACCAGCCTCCTCCGTTCTCACTGTCAGTGCCGGCTCCTGCTCCTTGCACGTGTAGCAGAGTACACATCGGGTAATTAACCCAATGTGTACTGTAGCTAGGAGAGCAGGGAGCCAGTGCTAAGCGCTGCTCCCTGCTCTGTGCACATGTAGCTACAGCACACATCGGGTAATTAATCCGATGTGTACTGTAGCTAGGAGAGCAGGGAGCCAGCGCTAAGCGGTGTGCGCTGCTCCCTGCTCTGTGCACATGTAGCTACAGCACACATCGGGTAATTAATCCGATGTGTGCTGTAACTAGGAGAGCAGGGAGCCAGCGCTAAGCGGTGTGCGCTGCTCCCTGCTCTGTGCACATTTAGCTGCAGTACACATCCGGTAATTAACCCGATGTGTGCTATAACTAGGAGAGCAGGGAGCCAGCGCTAAGCGGTGTGCGCTGCTCCCTGCTCTCTGCACGTGTAGCTGCGTGCGCTGGTAACCAAGGTAAATATCGGGTTGGTTACCCGATATTTACCTTAGTTACCAAGCGCAGCATCTTCCACGCGGCACTGCTGGCTGTGGGCTGGTCACTGGTTGCTGGTGAGCTCACCAGCAACTCGTGTAGCGATGCTCCAGCGATCCCTGCCAGGTCAGGTTGCTGGTGGGATCGCTGGAGCGTCGCAATGTGACATCTCACCAGCAACCTCCTAGCAACTTACCAGCGATCCCTATCAGGTTGGATCATTGTTGGGATCGCTGGTAAGTTGTTTAGTGTGACTGGGCCTTAAGAAGTCTGAAGCTAACACTTGGATTTTAAAGGGATTATACCACAATAATAAAGCTAATCCATCAGACAGGGGATATCAATAAAATAAGGGAAACGTTAATGATTGCTAGGAGGTTGAACCAGAGGGAACTCCACCGATCCCAACAACGGAGTGGAGTGAGAATGCACACATCTGCTCTGCTCATAGTCTATAGGACCACCAGAAAAAGCCAAGTGCTTATCTCCGCTATCTCTGCCGATGCTACAAAAAAAACCCCAAACCAATGGCGTAGAAGTGCGTGTGTTCAACCCTCGCTCTGTTCATTGTCTATGACACAACCGGAAATAATGGAGCACTGTGCTCTTTCTCCATCAAGACCATGGAGAAAGAATGGAGTTGACGTCGAGCATGTGCAAATCTGGTCCATTCAAGACTGGACTTCAGAGCTCCATTTTTAGGATTGATGGAAGAGCCAGTGGTCGGGCCATCCAGCTACCAGTAAATTATCCCCTATCCAATGGATGTGGGAAAACTTGTTATTTTGGCAATAAGCCTTTAAGTTTATTTTCACAAACATTATGTGCCACTTACAGTTATCAGCAGATCAGTGCCACCTCTGTGTGAGTAGCCAATTATTTAAACTACTTAAAAGTGGTGGTTCACTACTTAGCATTACTGGCCACATCGATAGAACGTTGAGAAACAAGGCTTCTCTACAATACCTTGTGTTGGCAATTCTGCCTGTGATTGGTGCTACTGCGGTCCTCTCATCCCCATGAAGCGAACCCCAGGCTTCGTGACCTCTGATGTCCAGTGATGCCATGTCAACTTTCTGCTGACCTGACATCACCGAGTCCAGCCCCAGTTCCCGTGAGTGACTGGGTTGTGGGCGACATTTCACCGCTCAGCAAAGCCCAGAGTCACAGCCCAGCATCTCCCTGCTCCCTCCTTTACTGCAGAGCGCCACAAGCAGGAACGATGCTGTGATGAGGGTGAAGCTCCACCCACAGCCAAGGCACTTAGGAAGACTGGGTCCCGCCTCGGTGATGCCAGGTCAACTGGAAGTTGACATGACATCTTCAGACATCAGAGGTCACAGAGCCCAGGGGTCACGCGATGGGGAAGAGTGGTCTGCAATAGTTCTACTCATAGGCACTATTGCCAACACAAGGTATTTGTGAGAAGCCTTGTTTCACAATGTTATATCGATGTGGCTTGGAAAACAAAGTAGTGAACCACCCCTTTAATGTCCTGGTCATAAACATGACCAATGTGTAGTGGTATGACGATGGCTTATGATCCATTTTCCCATGTACATAATAACAGAACTAACACAGAACAACTAAAAAGATGCTGGAAGAGTGCCTGACACCATCTGTCAAGCATGGTGGAGGTAATGTGATGGTCTGGAGTTGCTTTGGTGCTGGTAAAGTGGGAGATTTGTACAATGTAAAAGGGATTTTGAATAAGGAATGCTATCACTCCATTTTGCAACGCTATGCAATACCCTGTGGACAGCGTTTGATTGAGCCAATTTCATCCTACAACAGGACAATGACCCAAAGCA
Source organism: Anomaloglossus baeobatrachus (assembly GCF_048569485.1). NCBI lineage: Eukaryota > Metazoa > Chordata > Amphibia > Anura > Aromobatidae > Anomaloglossus > Anomaloglossus baeobatrachus. The sequence goes on along the minus strand of NC_134357.1, from coordinate 375,307,645 downwards.
CACCTCCAAATTATGCACTATGCACTATTTAGGGAAGAAGCAGGCAGCTGGTATTCTATCTGTAATGGAGTGGCCCATTCACCAGATCTCAACCCTATTGAGCTGTTGTAGGAGCAGCTTGACCGTATGGTACGCAAAAAGTGCCCATCAAGCCAATCCAACTTGTGAGAGGGTCTTCTGGAAGCATGGGATGAAATATCTCCAGATTACCTCATCAAATTAACAGCTAAAATGCCAAAAGGTCTGCAAAGCTGGAATTGCTTTGATGAAAGCAAAGTTTGAAGGAGAAAATTATTATTTCAAGTAAAAATCATGATTTCTAACCTCATCAATGTCTGGACTATATTTTCTATTCATTATGCAACTCATTTGATAAATATAAGTATGATTTTTCAGGGAAAAGACAAAATTGTCTGGGTGATCCTAAACTTTTGAAGTGTAGTTCCCATATTTATTGGTACAATTTTTTATTTTTGTCATTCTGTGATTTTTACAATTTTTTAAACTTCTATGGGACTTTAACTTTCATTATGCGGATATAATGCATTGCAATGTAATAGAATTGCAATACATTATACCTATCCGTGCTGCAATGATAGAAGCTCCCTCTCTCTCCCAGCCTCCTAAATATTTGCAATCAATATCGATCGCAGCATTTGGGGGGTTAAACATCCTGAAGCGGTGTGGGCACCACTCCTGGCTGTGACAATCAAAGCTTGGCTGTCATGTAAGCTGAGCTCAAGGCGGAAAATCGCTCGGGCACACCTTGCGTGATCACCATGACGTAAGTATACGTCATTGGTGAGGAACCCGTATCCAACCATGACGTGTAGGCATGTGAAATGTCATGAAGGGGTTAAGGCAGAGTGTTTTCCTATTAACCTGTCTGTTAGCAATAAGTATTGTGTGTGAAATAAATGCAGTAAAGAGAACTTGTCAACACGACTTTGTAATTACTGTAAAGACATGACTGTAAAGGTGCTGTAATATAGATTACATCGATACCTTTGGTAAAGAAATCTGCTTTGTGGTTCTTCTATAATCAGCATTTGAACTTTTCTACTTATTATGTCTTCTCCTCCCTGTCTGTGATTCCCCGGCCGCTCTGCCTGCCTCCGATCTGTGAATGACAGGTTAGTGCTGAGATTTCAAACAAAGGAGGCAGGTCATTCACTGATCAGAGGCAGCAGAGGGCCGGGGAATCACAGACAGGGAGGAGAAATCCTGTGCACTGTGCACCGAAATCTAATTAGCAGAAAACACCAAATGGTGATTAAAGAACCACAAAGCAGATTTCTTCACCAAAGATATCAATTTAGTTAGTAGTATAGCGCATTACAGCCATGTCTTTAATTTACAAAATTGTGCTGACAGGTTCTCTTTAAAATACATACCCATCACTGTCTTCTACCGTTTCCAGCGCTGCTCCGGTTCTCTCCTGCACCATGTGACCACAGCTTTTTCTTGCTGGCTCACACTACAGACAATTCCTTCCTTTGTTAATATAAGTTTATGAAAGCCTTATTCTGCGTCTCATAGAAGTACATTGAGAAAGTTTTCTTCAGGTCAAGACATTATGTAAGCCAGCAGGTCACAGCTGCAGGAAAGGGACTGGAGCAACCATAGAAACAGCAGAATACAGCGATGTGTAAGTATAATGGAAAGGGCTTTGCAAACCTTCACAGAACATGCTGTAGAGCTACAAACTCTTTAAGACGGATTCAAGCAAGTTGCTAAACGTGCCTAAAAGGTTATAATTCAATAAAGGATGTTGTAAGTGGCGTATTCACCTGTACAGTCCATCTCTGTTAGTTATAACCAGCTCATAGGCGTTGTCTACACTCACGTCTTGTATACACAATGTGGCTGGCTGCTCTTGCTCAATAATGTCCACAGGAATGAACTCAAAGAATACAGATCGGGGGCACAGGATGTACTGTGAGACATCTTCTGTAGGCCAAATATTTACTCCACACAGACCTGGAAGAGAAGAGATATTAGTATAGTGACACAATACTAGAAAAGAAAGAAAAAAAGAACAGAGAAATTACATATAGTGAATGGAAATTGCACTAAATACTGTACATTAGGATATAAGAAGACAAAGGTGAACATGAATCCAATACCTTCTGCTGCACAATATATGGGGGAATAGACTGGAATCCCCTGACATACTCCGTCCTGAAGAATCTGTCGATCCAAGTCACTGCCTCCACTTTCCACAGCCACGATCACCTGTAACTGGGGCCACAATCTCTTCACAATCCCATGAAACCCTTTTTGGAACTGAGAGCGCAGTTCTGAAGCTCGGGGTGCATCAGGAATCAGCATGTCTTCTATTTGCTTTCTGGTCTCCAAAGGAACCTTGAGTTCTGTACTGAGACGTCCTTTCTGAATATCAATTACCAGGGGCTCCCAATTATCCTCCAAGATGGACAACGCATAACGAAGGACCCAGAAAAAGGTGGCTTCAAGCATACTTATGTCTGGGTCTCTGAGTAAGAAGAGTAGCTGAGTATAAAGGATCTCATAATAAAACATGGTGGGATGGACCGGTACTACAGACGTGGAAAAGTCCTTCAGAAAACTTGCTGAGAAGGTAGAAGGACATGGAATAACAGGAATCCCAGCATCAGAATGGTGAACCGTGGGTGGAAATGTGAAATTAAACCTTTTTTCCAAGGCTCCAGGGAAGGTGTTATTAATGATTTCCAGATACACAGCTGTACCCTAGAATATGAGAGAGCAGTAAGGACATAGAGAAAGAAGTGACTATGTAATAAAGTATGGCTGATTCTTATCATACGCCCTTCATTTTTGTATTTGTTGTGATGACTCCATGATTTGCAGCACCTACTGACTAAAGGGTGCTTTACACGCTGCAACATCGCTAGCGATCTCGTTAGCAATGTGACATGCTAGATCGCAGATGCGATCTACCGAAATCGCACATGTGACCGGCACTATAAAACCGACCTATGTGCGATCTCAGCAGATCGCATCTGTGATGTCGCGTGTCACATCGCTAACGAGATCGCTAGCGATGTCGCAGTGTGTAAAGCACCCTTTAAAGTGTCCTGTGCTAAAGAGAGCTGATAAGGAAACAGAAGACACAATACAGGAGACCCTCTTGAAAGTCATCTGAATGGAAACTTTTAAGTAGGTAGCCTGCTTGTTTATTGTATTATGGTCGTACAGACATGTAGCCGCTGCAGACAATCACTGTATGCAGCAGTGATGAGCTAAACACCACTATGGCCAGTGATTTGCTGCATCTGACCCTGCTGGAGCATGGGACTATCAAAGATCCCCTGGAAGTGCTAAAAGAAGGAATTGTGGGTGGTTGACAGGTAAGTAATAATTTTTTTTAGTTTTTTGTTTTTATTTTTTTTAAAGACATAGGAGTGGACAACTCCTTAAAGAATCCATATGTACTGACGGCACACAGCATGCAACCATTATAGCTGGTGGTTGACCTGTCAGCATCTAACCTGACTGAAGAATGAACTTCTAACATTTTTAGATCTGTTCTTGGAACAATCTACTTTTTTGTCCAACACCTAGCAAATTACTATATAAGGACCCCTGATCGACTATATATTTAATAAAAATGTGCTGTAACTGCGTCTCTCCATCATTGCAGAAGCACATCATATGTAAGACTGTATACTGTATCAAAGTTTCCTAATATAGTCCCACAAACAGACTACAAAAAAATAGTGATACCTGATGGAAGCGATCAGCGGCACTCTTATTACTCATAGGGACCATGGAGTGGCTTCCAGACGTCCCTGCAGTTCCCACTAAGGCCGACGGTCTCCCCTGCACCAGCACGTTTTCTTCTCCTTGTGACGTGCGCTGTAAATAGTCTTTATAGTCCATGTTTTGGGTTAGCGTTTGCTCCATCCGAAATGAGGACACATCTACAAGGATGAAATTACAGCCTGGTTTTACCAAATGTAGACACTAAAAGAAGTCAAAATAGCTCAGAACATCTACGCCATGTCCTCCTCTTGGTATTGTAACATGATGGTGCAATAGTATTAGTAGTAACAGTGTAATTGGTAATGCTTCACCCCCTTTTCACCAAGTTCTCGACACAGCAATCTTTACTTTTCTCCTTTCTTCCATTGTCCTTATTTAACAAGCTTGAAGTACCTGTTACATATTCTATTTAAAGAGGTATTCCCATCACATACATTTATGGATATCCACAGGAAATGTCTTAAATGTATAGTAAATGCAGATCCCTGTATCTATGTTGGGAATAGGCCCTAACAAATAATGCGGTCCCTGACGAGGTGGTCAGAATGCCTATTCATATGTATGGGATCTGTCACTACCTCTTCACAGAAAGCAGGTGAGCAATGCGCCTCGTTCTTCAGACAGATGCAGTTCACACTGAAGTGACCCCCATCAACTGTATATTATGACATATATATACTAGTTGGGAATACCCCTTTAATTCTGACTCTATGGGGTGTAGTTATTAAGAATCATTTGAAGTGCCGCTCACGGCACATTGAGTAGTGAGGAGTGCCAATGACATTGTGTCCTACACACCTCCCTGAACATGTGCACAATCACCAGATATCTCGAGATAGGTCTGATCTAGAAAATGTATTGCCCGTAAAACAATATTGTGGGATCTGTTCTTAGAAATCGGCTTTGCGACCTTCCTCTACTAAAAAGACCAAAATGATTCACGGGACCTGAGTGCTGCAGAGCCATGTCAGATGTGGATGGACACTGGACTATAGTCCTGCGAAACACCTGTTCCTCGGGCCCTCTTCTAATTAGTAGATCCCCCACGGCATTGTCGCAAGACATGAGCTGTGTATTTATTTATGCCTGATCATCTCAGTATGGTATCTTTTCTTATTCCTAATATTGGTTGTGCAAGTGAATAGTCAGTATGATAATGATCTTTCTGCACTGTTTTCCCTAATCACATATACAGTATGTATACTATACTTTCCATTGGGGTGCACCATAGTCATTTTTGCAGGTCTGTTATAATGTGGATTTTGTATTAGTATTTTACTGTTTCCCAATCTAGATTGTCATTATTGTTAACAACCTCTATATGGTTATTACTGTTCATATATTTTTTTGAGATTTTTCAGGGCCAGGAGTTTTGGGTGGTCAGGTCTTATTTGGATCCGACTTGTTTCTAACATTGGTCATAATTTGAGGGTTTTTTTTAAGTGTTTTTAATCTTGTCTTGCTATATCTTTAATAAAGATCTCATTTAAACATGTATACCTTCTTTTTCTTCTTCGTTATTTACTTGTTTTTGGGTATCTGAAGGAGATCCCCAAATTTATTGGTGGTGCTCTCCTTTATATATGTCACATGACATGAGCATGACATCACAAAGGCCTTCTAATCTGGAGAGACGCAGAGGATGGCGGCAGGTAGGAGGTTCGCAGAGCTTTGGTCTAGTGGTCAATTCTATCGATGTGACGGCTGGACCAAGGTTCTGCAAATCTTTTTGGTCAACACTATCTGTTAATCCTTCTAAAAATGAATGGATAATAATTTGAAACTGTCTGATCAGTGATAACCAAGTAAATAACTGCCAAAATGTGTGTATTATTGAGGTCACAACTGAGCACACACTTGACTACTTTAATCAGAGTATCTGGAGTACTGAAAATGAAAGATGAATTATTAGTGATGAGCGAACAGCTCCGTGCTCAAGAGCTCAGTAATTGTACCAAGACATGTTGATACTCGGGTGCTCAGAATAATAGAAGTCAATGATTAACTTGAACATATTTCCAGCAGATTACCGAGTACCAAGCATCAAAAGACTCGTTACACTTACTGAACAATTTGCTCATCACTAATTATTAGTTACTGTTAGCTAGAATATCGTGGGGAATTGACTGTACTTACCCCGTAAGTTTCGGAAATTGTGTTTAAGACCATACTCTGTGATTTGATGCTTTTCTAAAGTTTCCAATAGCAGTTTCTCCTGTACCTCCTGAGCATTACAAGTGTCCCGCTCCAAGTTCTTTCTGTATTTCTCCCTGGAAAAAGTCGTCAGTCTCCTCCAGGACGTCAGCCCAGACATCCATCGTTTTACTCTCTCACCGTGCAACAGGAGTAGTAGAAGGAGACTCAAACAGGTCACCGCGATAATAATCAAGAGATACATTGGCCTAAAAAAATTAAACTGTGTAGATTAGTTATGGACATGTAAATGGAAGGCACGAAATCCTACTATAGACATCCTATGAAGAGATCACATCATCAGCCAACACTCTTGCCAGCATGTACACACCGGCATCAAGAGAACCTGGAGACAGGTGAATCGGAACAGAGCAACGTAGGAACGGGAGTAAGGCAAGTGTTCTTATTTTTCTTCTTACTTGTGTATGGAATATGTACCTCTATATAGTGGTTATATGGGGCTTCTGCTGCATATAGGGCACTATGTGGGGGCTCATACTTTATATAGGAGGTTATGTGGGGCTCCTGCTGTATATAGGAGGCTATGTGGGACTCTTGCTGTATATAGGAGGCTATGTGGGAGCTCCTGCTGTATATAGAAGGCTATGCTGGAGCTCCTGCTGTATATAGGAGGCTATGTTAGAGCTCCTGCTGTATATAGGAGGCCATGTGAGGGCTCCTGCTGTAAATAGGCTATATGGGAGCTCCTGCTGTATACAGGAGGCTATATGGGAGCTCCTGCTGTATACAGGAGGCTATATGTGAGATCATACTGTATATAGGAGGCTATGTGGGGCTCCTGCTGTATATAGGGTCTCATACTGTATTTAGGAGGCTATGTGGGGCACCTGCTGTATTTAGGAGGCTATGTGGGGCACCTGCTGTACATAGGAGGCTATGTGGGTGCTCCTGCTGTATACAGGGGTTATGTGGGTGCTCCTGCTGTATACAGGAGCTATGTGGGAGCTTATTTTGTATACAGGCGTTATGGGGGTGTTCATTCTGTATACAAGTGCTATGCAGGGGCTCATGCTGCATATATGAACATATTACTATGTTAAAGTAATTTCCAACTCCTTCTCTATTATGTATAGCATTCTATATACACACCACTGTTTTTCTCATTTGGCACCTACAGATCTGCACCTGTGTGCTAATCACATGATGTAACAAAGGATGGTCATGTGACATGTCACAGGATACTTCAGGATGGGGAGGGGCTCACCTTATAAACTGCCCGGGGGCCCTGGCTACTTTAAATCCGCCCCTGGTGACGTTATATGCTATACTACGATATATCCAAAAAAGAAAAGACAAGGCACTCACCGGAGATGCAACAGGACGGCTGTTTAATCCTGCAAAACGTTACATGTGTAGGCTTGTGAGGGAGGGGGCTACACAGCACGGTGAAGACGGCTGTTTCACGCCTGCGCTTCGCACTTCTACGAGTGGGCACAGGCACGAATCAGCAGTCTGAGCCGTCAAAACAGACGCTTTCATGCGTCTTGGCATGCTTTCCACCAGTCTCACACTCATTTTGGGCGACCTTATGCCACCCCTGGTGCAAAAATGTAAGCAGTTCTTCTTTGTTTGATGGATTGTGACTATCCATCTTCCTCTTGATTACATTCCAGAGGTTTTCAATGAGTTTCAGGTCTGGAGATTGGGCTCGCCATGACAGGGTTTTGATGTGGCGGTCCTTCATCCACACATTGATTGACCTAGCTTTGTGGCATGGCACATTGTACTGCTGGAAAAAAAACAGTCCTCAAAGTTGGGGAACATTGCCTGAGCAGAATGAAGCAACTGTTTTTCCAGGATAACCTTGTATGCAGCTTATTCATAAGTCCTTCGCAGAGTTTAATCTGCCCAATTCCAGCCTTGCTGAAGCATCCCCAGATCATCACCGATCTGCCACCAAGTTTCAGAGTGGGTGCAAGACAATGTAGCTTGTACGCCTCTCCAGGTCTGTCTAACCATTAGATGACCAGGTGTTGAGCAAAACTGAAAATTAGACTCATCAGAAAAGATTACCTTACTCCAGTCCTCTATGGTCCAACCCTTATGGTTTTGGCAAACTGACTCTCCTTTGCTTCTCATTGATGAAAGGCTTTTTTCTAGCTTTACATGACTTGAGCCCTGCCTCTAGGATCCTGTTACGAACTGTTCTTGCTGTGCACTTCATCCCAGCTGCCATTTGCCATTCCTTTTGTTGGTCACTTGATGTCATCCTACGGTTGCTGAGTGACATTCGAATAAGATGACAATCATCCCAGTCAGTGGAGAGCCGCTTTCGCCCTCTGCCGGTCTGTAGTCTAGTTGGAATTCAACTGACACTGGAATGGAATGGCTGTCAGACATGTAGAGAAGCTGATTTTTAGAAAACTGTGCAGTGGTCTCTTAATTTTTGCCAGAGCTATATAGATCACATATATATCTGATGTCTGTACATAATATATCATATACAGTATACAAAACAATATGTGACAGGTGTAAGATACATGATTATGGACATCTGATGTTATATTATTATGCCATCACATATTATATAATATCAAATGTCTGCGCACATAGTATACCACATATAGTGTACAGATTAGTATATGACAGGAGTGAGTAATTAATTTTCCCGAGGGACACCAGAAGAGCCTGTCTGTCTGACTGTTGTGGAAGCTGAACCAATAGGCTGAAATTAATTCTGCTCAATATTAATATTAACATATTAATTCTAATTGTTTTATATTAATATTAATTGTGTCACTTAATATTGAGCAAATACATAGCGAATGAGCCTCATAGCATAAGCTCCCATACAGTCACCGAAATTCAGTATGAGCCCCCACATAGCCTCCTACATAGTACCCTATATTCAGTATGCGCCGCCACATAGCCTCCTATATACAGCATGAGCTCTTACACAGTCCACTATATTCAGTATGAGCCCCCACATAGCCTCCTACATAGTACCCTATATTCAGTATGCGCCGCCACATAGCCTCCTATATACAGCATGAGCTCTTACACAGTCCACTATATTCAGTATGAGCCTCCACATAGCCTCCTACATAGTACCCTATATTCAGTATGCGCCGCCACATAGCCTCCTATATACAGCATGAGCTCCTACACAGTCCCCTATATTCAGTATGAGCCCCGACATAGCCTCGTATATACAACATGAGCTCCCACACAGTTCCCCTAAAGTCAGAATGTGCCCACACACAGCCCTCCTATTTTCAGGCATACATCCCTTACAAACAAAAAAAAAACATCAATACTCGATCCCAGTGGCGTAACAAGATTTTGATGGGCCCCGATGCAAAGTTTGGACTGGGGCCCCCCCTCCAGCGATACTCGGGGTACAGGATAATGGCACCGACACTCGGGGTACAGGATAATGACGCTGACACTTGGCTCTTACCCTCAGCACCCAGGTTTCCCTTGATCTGAAATCCCTCTATCAGCACCCAGCTTTCCAATGTTCTGATATCCATTTTCTCCTCGGCACCCAGTTTTCTCATGCTCTGCTATACATCTTTCCCTCAGAACCCACCTTTCCCATATAAGAGCATGGGAAAGCTGGGTGCTGAGAGAAGATGTATAACAGAGCATGGGAAAGCTGGGTGCTGAGGGAAGGAGCATTTTTCCCTCAGCACAAAAAATTACCATCCCATGCTTGTGTCTTTGTCCCTCCCTCGTATATAGTTCTCCAAATACAATAATGGCCCCCACATAACCTTCCATATAGTATAAAGGGTCCAACATAACCCTTCTTATATTAGAACGCACCCCCATAATCCTCAGTGTATTATAATGTATTTCCCATAGTTCTCCATGTATTATAATGTATTTCCCATAGTTCTCCATGTATAAAGTAGCCCTTATAACCCTCCAATTATTATAATGCACTCTCATAGTCCTCCATGTATTATAATTCAACCCATAGAACTCCATATATTATACTGCACCACATAGTCCTCCATATATTATATTGATCCCCCATAGTCCATGTATAAGGTAGCCCCCATAGTCCTCCATATATTATAATGGAGCCTCCATAGTCCTATATGTATTATAATGCAGCCCCATTAGACCTTCATGTTGCATTATGCAGCCCCATACTCCTCCATGTATAATGCACCCCTATAGTCCATGTATAAGGTGTCCTTCATATTACATTATGCAGCCCCATAGGCCTCCATGTGTAGTGCAGCCCCATAGTCCTCCATGTGTAATACAGCCCCATAGACCTCCATGTGTAATGCAGCCCCATAGACCTCCATGTGTAATGCAGCCCCATAGACCGCCATGTATAATGCAGCCCCATAGACCTCCGTGTGTAATGTAGCCCCATTGACCTCCATGTATAATGCTGCACCATAGATCTTTATGTATAATGCAGCCCCCATAGTCTGCTGGTCACCGTGTACTCGCTGATTAAAAAAAACAAACAATAAGCCCTCACCTCTCCTCATTCCCCTGCAGCTCTCCGGGCAGAGTCATCCCACGCTGCGCTCTGCAGTCTGAGCCAGGGCTGCAGCCGTACAGCCGTGACGTCACCACCTTCGGCTGCACTGTGACGTTGAGCGCAGGCACAGGGGGAGAATAGTGGAGCATGGAGCAGAGCACTTCGCTCAATGCTTTACCATTGGTGTATCAATGACGGGTGAGGGGGGCCTAACACCACTGTTGACACTGGGCCCCCTGACTCATATAGTGGCCGCATGGTCTGCCACAGAAGAGCGCAGCTTCTCTCTCATAGAGAGGAGCTGGCTGCTAATCTGCAGGCCGGGCCCCTAAGCCTGCGGACCTCGTCGCGATGGCGACCTCTGCGACTGCGGTAGTTACGACCCTGCTCGATCCCGCTCCTGGCGCTCTGCTCCGGTCTCTGGTGCACTCCCACTCAACTCAGCAGACAAGTATATGGTGACATCATGATGTCTATCGCACATGCTGATTGGTGGAAGAAGGCGCTAGCGGACCTGTCCTCCACCACTGTATTCACTGCTGTCTGCATCCTCAGGATACATATATTGGTGATATCAAGAAGTCTGACATGGGCACAGGAGGGCATTGCTGCGGCCCGAGTGCCAATGTTTTCAGCCCTTTGACTGTCTCAGCCGGACTGGAACAGCCAGAAGGCCGGATGCTTGCGAGCCGCACTTTCATAGATCTCGTATATGATACATTGTGACTACAGACAGAAGATGGTATATAATGTGTATTGTAATATGCGATGTCTGTATCACAGTATATTATATACCAGTCATACACTTATCTGTGTATATGTGACGCCCCTGGACTAGTCAGGGCGTCACAGGGTACTGCACTTTCTATTCTTTAGCGCAGGGCTCAACCCCCCATGGTTCTGGGTTCCCAACCTATGGTACTGCCTCCATCAGCGTCCAAATCCCAACCACACCTCACCCTATCAGACACACCAGTGGGCTGCTGAGCTGGAATAGGGCCGCCCACCTAGGGGTCAGGTAGGCTGGTGGGAGGGAAGTGAAGAGAGTAGAGTGTGAGCGCTCGAGAACTGAAGAGCTGGAGAGAGTGGTGTCTCCCTGTATGTTACAGGTTGGGTTGCAGACGGTGTTCTGGGCCCGGAGGAGTCGGAGACCCGGTCGCAGGGTATTGAGGCTGGGTGCCTAGACCTGGTCTTGGAGGACAGTCAGCACCTCGAGTCTAGTAACCGGTCCGGGACCGAAAGCACGGCGGGGTACTGGACCGTAGGTCGGGAAGTAGCTTCAAGCAACCTGGCAATTAACCTGTGGAGGATAGTGACTTTATGGACTGTCCCCAAGAAGCTAAGAGATCAGGGGCACTAGCGAAACGAGGGGGATAGGGCTTTCCAACCAACAGAAATCCCAAGCATGAGCCCTCAAGAGCGCAGCTCCACTACCACCAAGTAGGGAGCGGGGCCCGGACAGCTTTAAGCCAACGGGTCAGCAGAATGCTTCTAATTTGTGCACGGAGGCAGGCTCCGGACCACCTGGCAGTACCAGAGGGGACGGATACCCGGACGAGCTCCCCAAGAGGGCAGCGGCATCCAGAGACTTGGTTTACCTTGTTGTCAGAGTCTGCTTTGCAGTCGCAACATCACCAACACTGCCTAAGGCTACTTTCACACATCCGGCTTGAGCTCTGCGGCTCAATCCGGCTGTGAAAGCTATGCAACGGATGCGGTGAACACACCGCATCCTTTGCATAGGTTTTTCCTTTGCGGCCAGTCCGGTTTTTGCCGCTTGCGGCATGCTACTGAGCATGCGCAGTGGCAAAAACCGCATGCGGCGGCCGGATGCGGTTATTGCCGCATCGCGCCGCATCCGGCCGCCATAGGCATGCATTGAAAAATGCGCCGCATCGGCTGAATGCGGCGCGATGCGTTTTTTTTTGCCGCACGAAAAAACGTGCCAGGCAACGTTCCATCCGGCCGCCGCATCGGCTAAATCTGCCGCATGCGGCAAAAACCGGACCGAACGGGAGCCCATGCGGCACAATGCGGCACTAATTAAAGTCTATGCAGGAAAATCGCAACCGGCAGCAAAAAAAAACGGTTGCGATTTTCCTGCAAAGTGCCGGAGTGTGCCGCATTGCAGAAACCGGAGGTGTGAAAGTAGCCTAAGTGAGTACATGGTCCTCCCCTGCTTCCCAGCACCTGCACCGTCCAGAGTCCCAGGGCCTCCCCTACCCGTGCAGGGAAACGTCATCTGGCTGCCCCACTCCATCTCCCCCGGGTACTTTCATCGACAGCACTCCCCTTACCGCCAACCATGCGTGGTGTCACAAATACTAATCCCCTGTAAATACCCCCCTTTTCATTTGAAGTGGCCGCAAGTCCCGGGGTCCGGAGACCCTCGAGCCACAGCAGCAGACCCCCGGATCCGAGCGGTTCGACCGCTGCAGGGGTGGCACATATATATATATATATATATATATATATATATATATACACAGTATTATATATAATGTGCTTACTGATCACACCTGGACCTGCTGCAGCACATCACATATTTAATGTATGGCACTGTATATAATGCTCAGGAGCCGTCAGTGTAGGGACAGACAGGTGAGCAGACACGCCCACGCATTTTTACGGCTGTACGCATGTAAAGTACAGCGCCGGCAGCAGACAGACCGAACTGCAGAGGGGGGACCGGCCGCAGCATTCGCCCACCCCCTTGCGCAGCGCCCCAAACTAAACCCCGGCACAATTATCACTTACTTCCCAGTTCAAAACATTGAGACGTCGGGAAAGAAAGCACGCCCCTTCTTACCACGTGCTTCAAAAGGCAGCCAATGGCAACGAGGATGGCATGTGATACACAGGGCGCCATGATTGTTGATGGCAAGGTCCCTTCTGTAGAAAAGGCTACGGAAACGAGGCGCCATATTTGTAGCTGGCAGACCACGGAGCAGCTGTTTACGTTGCTGAATCTTCGTGATATTTATCATGAAGCTGCTAGAACTGTAGTTTTCAATATTCCTACACATATCACCGGCTATTATGCGGATCTACACAGAAGCGTATTTGTAAAACTATCGCTGAGCTGGTTTTATTGTTTCCCATTATGGCCACTAGGTGGCCCCAGCTATCAGCTTCATTGTAAACACAACGAAGGGAATAGGCCATAAAACATGGAGGAATGGGAATAATTTAGCTGTAAAACAAACAAACATACAATATTAAAGTTTTGTTTATAAACCTAAAACAATTACGGCCAATGGGAGGTTGTTCCATCCTTCGTTCGCAGTCTTTTTTCCCCATTGTAATTACTACTAAATTATTACAAACATTAGTCACATCATATGTTACATGGAGATAAGCGTCACAATACCAGTAATAATGTTTTCCAACAGAACTCGTATTGATAATTTGATCCGTGCTGTTTCCCGTAATAGCGCCACTCCTGTAGCGAGGCTGAATCTGGTACTGCAGCAGTTACTTTTAAGGGTTAATTCCAAAATATTGTCATCCATAAGATAGGTAGGGGCTGATCCCATTCAGTTGACTGTACCCAATTGCAAACATTCCTGCGTGTGAGAATTAGTTAGCGAGCTCCAAATCCTCCGCATCTTTCTACACAACATCCTTTTGCCTGACAGTGAAGTGCTACATGGCAATTTTAGCAGCAATACCTTTCACAAGACCAGGGTTTGCTAGGCACCGCATTGCAACCCCAAGGGTACTGCAAGAAGCAAAGCTAAAACTTAAATGTCACAATAAATGAATAGTGCATAATTATAGCATTTGGTGCCCCTCTGGCCTATGCTGATACCTCATATGTGGTGGAAATAACTGTTTGGGCGGATAGCAGTGCTCGGAAGGGAAGGAGCGCCATTTCACTTTTTGAAAACTAAAATAGCTGCAATCATCAGCAGACACCATGCCACGTTTGGAGATCTGGTGTGCCTAAACAGTGGAGCTCCCCCACAAGTGACCCTATTTTGGAAACTAGCCCCCTCAATTTATCTAGATGTTTGGTAAGCACCTTGAACCCTCAGGTGCTTCACAAAATTTTATAACGAGCCATAAAAATAAAAATTACCACAAAATTGTTATATCAACCAGATAGCTTTTTTTCCCCCTCATCCAGAGGTGCAGTGAACATATTGCCACAGAATTTTATACTATTGGGTAGTGATTAGTGAACAGAAAATAATTTTTACCACTAAAAGTTGTTTTAACCCCAGATTTCCAATTTTCACAAGGGGAATAGTTGAAAAAAAAGTCCCATAATATGTTACACAATGTCTCCTGAATGTGGCAATACCCAACAGTACAGTTTGGCTGCATCGCAGGGCTCGGGAAGGAAAAAATGCCATTTGATTTTTGGAGCACAGATTTTCCTAGAATAGCAATCAGACTTCATTTGCAGAGCCCATAAGTGCCAGAACAGAAGACATCCCTGCAAGTCACCACTTCTTGGAAATTACACCCCTCTGTGAATTTGTCTACGGGTGTAGTGACTAGTCTCTGGAAAAAACACCCATGGTGTCAAATGCAGTGAATGTTGCAGAATTAAAAATTGCAAATAAGTCCTTGTTGTGCCCAATACATTGTAGTGCCTGTACATTGTATCCAGCTTGTGCTTCTGAAAACCTGCACACTGTGAATTAAGCAAGCTCTCATTACAATAATGCCAAACATGTGGATGTTAACTGTGGTTTAGGTACATTGTAGGACTCAGAAGGGAGGGGGCATTCGGATTTGGGAGCGCAGATTTTGCTGGCTTTTTTTTGTTTGTTTTCTTTTGGGGGGTGGGTTGGGGAAGCATAGCATTTTTCCAGATTACTTGTGCTACCATTAATGTGGAAGCCACCTATATTTCCATTAACAGATGACGGACCTGAGTGGGAAGTTGTTTTTGTGGGTTTAGTTGAATGCTATTTGGTGGTGGTTTTGGTTCAGAACATTTTGGGTCAGTTCACATTTATCTTGTGCTCTATGCTGAGCCCTTAAGTAAAGTGCAGGAGAGGGTCAGTCGTGGGTGAGGGTTGTGGACCCCAACCCACTCCGGCACAATACAGACACTGGGGGCAGAGTAGTGTGGATGGTAAGTGGTGTGGAGGAGATACCTTTCAGCTGTCGTACATCTGGGTCCTGTTCACTTTTATTGGCCCTGTGTCCCGCTCAGTCAGGAAGCTGACAGACATCCAGTAAGATTTATATAACTTCTTAACAACTTGCTGGCAGACAATTTCCATTTCTTTACAGAAGACTTATTATTATCATCTCTCAAGCACATCAACTCCTGTAACTATCTCGGCTCTGCAGTGATGGCCGTAATGGGGCGACTTATCCAGCCGTTTCGGACCCACTCCCTCAACATGGTGGCGGATCGTGCGGCCTAGCGCGCTTGACAGACGGACTCTCCTGATGCCCTCTCGCCACAGCTGCATTCCCTGACGTACTAGCAGGTGTCAGCCTAAGGTAGGGGCGCCCCAACTTCTCCTACTATGTCTCCATGACATGTCTCTGTTCTGCTGCTGTCACCTCCACCTGATGCACTCCACTCTGCTCTTCTGACCCTCCTGGAGCTCTCTTTCTTGTTCTTCGTACTACCACAGCATCTCCCTATCTGACTGAAACAGGAACGGTTGAGCCTAGAATGTACGGACCGCAGTCAGGTCATGGGCATGACCGGCTTCGTTGATTGGCGTGACCATATGGGTTGGGGGCGTGGCGATGTTTTTTCCTGTCCACTATAATCATGCAAGGGGGGGGGGGCTTTGCCCCCCCCTGCACCCCTTCATCTGGGGGTCTTACCCCCAAACCCCCGCTTCTGTTATCAACTCTATGCCCACGTGGACTTAGAATTAACATGGGTCATTCCATGTCAAGTGGACCAGTGGTCCCCACTCGACCTTCTCCGATTTTGCTGAAAATTTATAAGGATGTATATGTATGTTTGAAAAGAGGTTCTGTAAATTTTTAGGGCCAGATCTCAAATACATTGGGCACTGTTGACCTTTCACTGGAGGTCCCACCAAGCATGCGGCTTCAGCTAAGAGGATTTTGCAAACTTTGGCACATAGCCATTAGAGTTATATACTGGCTATGATGCTGAAATTTGGTATACTAGCTCAACTTTTGCTGCTAAACACGATAAAATTATTACCGGCTATGACAAAACAATATTTCGGCCGCAATTTTGTGTCAAAGTAACTTGTAAAACGCCTCGCATAAAATTTATGCCTAACTTTGCCCATATATAACTCAAGACCAAAAACCAATAGTAACTGGTGCTTTGCCCTGTACACCAAACATCTTCATGACTTTGCATTGCTGCAATATCACGGTCAAAGCATATATATTTGTGGAAATATTCACACCCACATATGATGAAAAACTTAAAAAAAACGAATTTTACCTATTTTTAGGTCAAATTTCTCAAAAATGGTACCCCTAAAATATATTAATTCTGATATCATTAGAAAGAGCACATTAATTAAAAAGTTAATTAATTCATTATCTTGGTATCATCTTACAAACAGCTCGGATCAGAGTCCACATGCTTTATCCATGAAACATACAGATAGAACACGTACGTGAAAAATTGACGTCTAAATAATGCCGACAAGTTAATTTTCTCAGAAATTCTCGATCTATAGGCGTAACCTCCCCCCAACAAAAAAATCTAGATGTCTACTTTCTGGTGCAATTCTTAATCTGGTGGAGCAGGGCTGTACTATCCATAGTGGCTGCCAAGGTGGCCCGTGAATTGGATGGCCCGATGCTGCGCGGCACAGAGCCCCCCCCCCTTCTCCCCCCATCAATACAATTTCAGTAGCATTAGGTGTAAAACACGCACATGTCCCTCCGTGTGCCGTGAATCAGGGCACACGTGGGTTGTCTAAGTGCAATCCGGGCTCCGTTCTCCGTGGCCCGTGATTGCACTTAGAGATTAACTCACCTGTGCCCGCTCCCGCTCTCCATGGTCCTGATCGCTCCCGCGGTGCAGCATCCGGCCGGCGCTGACCCCCGCAGCAGCTGCTTCCGGGTCGGCTGTGTCGTGCATCATGAATATGCTCGACAGTAATCAGCCGGCTCAGAAGCAGCAGGGAGAACAGGCTGCAGAGAGCGCGGCTGAAGCCGGGTGAGTTAAAATGTTTTTTATTTTAGAAGCACGTTTTTTTCTGGCACGTGTTTCACGGACCACACCACTGCGTGGTCCTTGGGACATCAGTGATGCCAGAAAAAAATGGACATGTCTCCGTGCGGCAAGCACGCACACGCGGGTACGCCGCACGGAGACACGTGCAGTGAAAAATCACTGACGTGTGAGCAGACCCATTGATTATAACGGGTCTGCGTATGACAGTGATTCTGGTACGTTTAAAAAAAAGCACAAACGTACCAGAATCACTGACGTGTGAAAGGGGCCTAATACTGAGCGGGGAGGGGGGGCTGATGGGGCACTATAAAGAGTGAAGGGCTGGTAGGGGCCATAAAATTGTGTCAAGGTCTGTGGAGGACCGAGAGCCCCCATACTGAGTTGGGGACTTTGGGGGCCCTCATACTAAGTAGGGGGACTGTGGGACTTGTGTGGGCCATGAATCTGTGTGACTATAGGGATTACATATTATAGGGGGCTCTTAATGTACAGATTGTGGTTCTATAATGTATGTGGTGTGGCGTTAAACTGTGAGAATGCCACATATATATGTACAGACCAAAAGTTTGGACACACCTCATTCAAAGAGTTTTCTTTATTTTCATGACTCTGAAAATTGTAGATCCACATTGAAGACATCAAAACTATGAATGAAAACATGTGGAATGAAATACTTAAAGTGTGAAACTGAAAAAACGGATTTTTGTGTACTCACCGTAAAATAGTTTTCTCTTAGCCATCATTGGGGGACACAGGACCATGGGTGTTATGCTGCTTATCCATAGGAGAACACTAAGTAGATGCAAAAGACATTAGCTCCTCCTCTGCAGTATACACCCCCTGGCCGAGCCAGGCAACCTCAGTTTTAGTGCACAAGCAGTAGGAGAAAAAGTAGTAAGAACGTATCCCAACGGAGGAACATGAGTAAAAGAATCATAACAAAATAAGGTACTGAGAGAACCAAGGCCCAACAGGGCAACAGGGAGGGTGCTGTGTCCCCCAATGATGGCTAAGAGAAAACGATTTTACGGTGAGTACACAAAAATCCGTTTTTCTCTGACGCCTCATTGGGGGACACAGGACCATGGGACGTCCTAAAGCAGTCCATGGGTGGGCAAAATAAAAGAAAGACAACACAACCCAAGGACTAGGAACCAGTCCCAGACAGCTCGGAGCGCCTACTGAGAGAGGTGCTCTACTGACGTTTGCAGAATTTTTCTACCCAGGTTTGCCTCAGCTGAAGCCTGGGTATGGACTCTGTAATGCTTTGAAAAAGTATGTAGGCTAGACCAGGTCGCAGCCTTACACACCTGTTCCACTGAAGCCTGATGCCTAATGGCCTAAGAAGCGCCCACTGCTCGTGTGGAATGAGCCCGCAGCCCACTAGGAATGGGCTTGAGTTGCAAGCGGTAGACCTCCTGGATTGCAGAGCGAATCCAGAGAGACAGAGTTGCCTTTGAAGCTGCCTGTCCCTTCCTAGGCCCCTCAGGAATGACAAACAAAGAGTCCGTTTTTCTAAAGGGGGCTGTCCTAGATACGTAATATCGGAGGGCCCTCATGAGGTCTAACGAATGCAGAGACCTTTCCACCCTATGAACTGGGTGTGGACAAAAGGAAGGCAGAACAATGTCCTCGTGCAAATGAAACGGGGAAAGAACCTTCGGAAGAAAATCCGGAAGGGGGCGTAGAACCACCTTGTCCTGGTGAAAAATTAGAAAAGGCTCGCGGCAGGAGAGTGCTGCCAGTTCCGAAACCCGTCTGATGGACGTAATCGCCACCAGGAATGTTACCTTCCAGGACAGAAGAGCAAGAGAGGATTCCTTAAGAGGTTCAAAGGGGGACCTCTGGAGACCGACCAGAACGAGATTGAGGTCCCATGGGTCCAGCGGCCGTTTGTACGGGGGAACAAGATGGGAAACGCCCTGGAGGAAAGTCTTGACTTGCAGTTTGCAAGCTAGGCGGCATTGATAGAAGATTGCGAGCGCTGAGACCTGCCCCTTAAGGGGGCTGAGAGCCAACCCCGTTTGCAAGCCTGACTGCAGAAAGTCGAGAATTCTGGGGATCGCCAGAGGCATAGGCTGGACGTTTGTTTCCCTGCACCATGAAAGGAAGGTCTTCCACGTACGGTGGTAAATACGGGATGAAGCAGGCTTTTGGGCGCTGATCATGGTGGAGATAACCGCAGGGGAGAGTCCCGCTCTTGTTAATACTCAGGTCTCAATGGCCAGGCCATCAGCTTCAGGGCTCTGGAGTTCTGATGGGAAATGAGTCCTTGGGTCAGCAAGTCTGGGATGTCTGGAAGGCGCCACGGTACGTCTGTGAGCATTTGTACTAATTTGGCGTACCAGGCGCGCCTGGGCCAGTCCGGGCTATCAGTATCACCTGGACTCCCTCTGCCTTGATCTTCCTGATTACTCGTGGCAGCAGGGGCAGAGGTGGAAATATGTAAGGCAGGCGGAAGTGGCGCCAGGAGCAGACTAGAATGTCCTCGCCGATGGAGTGCGGGTAGCGTGACCTGGGTATGAACGCAGGTACCTTTGCGTTCAACCTTGAGGCCATTAGATCCACGTCTGGTGTACCCCAGCGAGTGCAGATGTGTAGGAATACTTCTGGGTGGAAAGACCACTCTCCGGCGGCCAGACCTTGGCGATTTAGAAAGTCCGCCGCCCAGTTCTCTACTCCCGGTATGTGTACTGCTAATATCACTGACCCTGTTGATTCGGCCCAGCTGAGGATCCTGTGGGCATCGAGATAAGCTGCCTTGCAGCGGGTGCTCCGCTGCCGATTGATATAGGCTACAGCTGTCGCATTGTCCGATTAGACTCGAATCTGACGACCCGCTAGCAGAGGGGGGAACGCCCAGAGCGCGAGGAAGATTGCGCTGATTTCCAGGATGTTTATGGGTAGGGAAGACTCCTGGGGTGTTCAACGTCCTTGAGCAGTGTGGTGCCGGTACACTGCTCCCCAGCCTTGGAGGCTGGCGTCCGTGGTCAGGACCAGCCAGTTCACTGGGAGAAAAGATCTCCCCTTCGATAGGGATGAGGGTCGAAGCCACCAGCAAAGTGCATACCTGACAGAAGGCGTCAGGTGAAGATGCTTGTCCAGGGAGAAGGGGCTCTTGTCCCAGGCAGCTAGAAGTGCTAGCTGCAGTGGGCGGAGGTGCAGCTGAGCAAAGGTCACTGCCTCCATAGCCACCACCATCCTGCCTACCGTGTTTCCCTGAAAATAAGACATCCCCCGAAAATAAGACATCCCAGGAGTTTTCAGGGGAGCTTTAATATAAGACATCCCCTGAAAATAAGACATAGCCGCGGTCAATAATGAAGTGTCATGCAGCGGTGAAAGAGTTAAAGACACAGCAGGACACTTGATTATAGGCAGCGGGCACCCCCAGAAGAGAGAAGACAGAAGAAAGAAGACCCCCAATCATACTCACCAGACGCCGACCGGGAGCAGGTGAGCGCATCAAGGTCCTGCAGCGACGGAACATACACACATAAGAACAGACACACACACAAATCAGATCACACTGACTCACTCTCACACACATCAGATCACACTGACTCACTCTCACACACACATCAGATCGCATCCACACACTCACAACATCCGGCGATATCGCTTGCTTCTCGGCGGCGATACTGTGCGTGCAGTGACCTTCTAGGACCTGCCGGAGGATTACATGGCCGGAAGCATGTGGTTTCTCCGGATGTTGTGAGTGTGTGCGCTCGTATGTGCGATATCGTCAGTGTGTGTGTGAGTGTATGCGATCGGATGTGTGTGTCTATGCTGTCTGATGTGTGAGTGTGTTCTGATGTGTGAGTGTGTGTGTGAGTATATGCGATCTGATCTGTGAATGTCGGCAGGAGGCAGAGGAGCACGGCGTGCAGCACAGCTGCTGGGACCGCCCACCGGAGGGCACAGGGAGAAGTGGGGGGGGTGTGTGAGTGTATGCGATCAGATGTGTGCGTGTATACTTTCTGATGTGTGACTGTGTGAGAACGTAAGCGATCGGATCTGTGAGTGTCGGCAGGAGGCAGAGGAGCACAGCGTGCAGCACAGCTGCTGGGACCATGGGGTGGGTGGGAAGAAGTGGGGTGGGTGTGTGTTTGTGTGTGAGTGAGTGTGATCTGATGTGTTTGTGTGTGAGATCTGATGTCAGCCAGACGCAGGGGAGCACAGCTGCAGGGAGATCACAGGGAGAAGTGTGTGTGTGTGTGTGTGAGATCTGATGTCGGCCAGACCCAGGGGAGGCATGCAGCGTACCTGCTGGGAGATCACAGGAGGATCTGGGAGCCATACAGACGCCCTGGGCTGGTAAGTATGATGATCCTGGGAAGGGGGGGTCTGCTTTTTGTGGGGGGTAAACTAACCCCCAACCATGTCTCCTCGAGAATAAGACACCCCCTGAAAATAAGACATAGTGCTTTTTTCAGGGCAAAAAAAAATATAAGACAGTGTCTTATTTTCGGGGAAACAGGGTAGTACCCTCATACTGAATCGAATGGAGCGAGACAGAGGACGTAGAAGGCAGCGTACCGCTTGTCATAGAGCGATCGCCTTGTCCTGAGGGAGAGATATCAAGCCCCGGCGGGTGTCCAGGGACATGCCCAGGAAGGTGATGGATTGTGACGGGACCGGGGATGATTTGTCTAGAGTCAGTAACCACCCTAAGCGGGATAGGGTGTCTATGGTGATCTGCACGCTGGTTGAGCAGTCGCGGAAGAAGGGGGCCTTGATGAGGAGGTCGTCCAAGTAAGGCAGAACAACTACTCCCGTGGCGTGAAGGATACTCATGGCTGCCGCCATGACTTTGGTGAAGACCCTTGGTGCGGTGGCAAGGCCGAAGGGTAGGGCTACGAATTGAAAATGGGAGTCCTGAACCGCGAAGAGGAGGAACCTTTGGTGAGCTGGGGCGATGGGTATGTGCAGGTACGCGTGTTTGATATCTATGGAGGTGAGAAATTCCCCTTTCACCATGGACGTAATAATGGACCTTAGGGACTGCATTCTGAATCTCCGTACGTGCACGTGTTTGTTCAGGTGTTTGAGGTCCAGGATGCGTCGAACTGAACCATCCTTTTTGGGGACCACAAAAAGGTTGGAATAAAAGCCCCTGAACCTCTCATCATCCGGGACAGGTATTATCACCCCTGCCATTTGGAGCGAGTGGATTGCTGAGAAGAAGGCTTTGCGTTGTTTTGGAGACTTTGGGAGGTTTGAGAGAAAGAACCGACCCGGGGGTCGGGTCCGGAATTCTATATGGTAACCGGAACACACAAGGTCTCGCACCAATTTGTCGTCTGAGGCGGCAGCCCAGATGTGCCAAAAGAAACGCAGTCGACCCCCGACAATAAGTGTGTCTTCCGGGGCGCTGAAGGAGTCAGGAGGGGGGGGGAATCGTTGAGGACGAGACTCCCTAGTCTTGGGCTGTTTCTGTCTAGGCTGCCATGACGAGGTGGGCTTCGGGAAGGGCTGAGGTGGTCGGTCCCTGCATAGCCCGAGGCTAGTGGCGGAGGCAGAGCGAGATGTCGACCAACCAAATGAGTTCCGAAAGGAGCGGAACGAGGACTGTGGACGTCTGGTAAAAGTCGTCCTGGGTTTCAGCTGGGGGAGGGAGGTACTCTTTCCTCCCGTGGCATCAGAAATAAGCTTGTCCAGACGTTAGCCAAACAATCGGTCTGGAAAATAAGGGAGGCCTGTGAGAGACTTCTTGGAGGCAGAGTCCGCTCGCCATTGTCGGAGCCAGAGGGCTCTACGGATGGCTATGGTATTTGAGGCGGCAAATGCTGCGCAAGTAGCAGCGTCAAGGGAGGCCTGCATGAGGTACTCCACCGCCGCTGCAATTTGAGCTGTTACATCTGTGAGGGTATGAGGAACCTGGGATTCCTCAAGCGAAATGTTGACCCACACAGAGGCAAATGAAGGCGAGAGAGAGGAACCCGCTGCCTCAAAGGCAGAGCGCGCGCGCTGCTCCACCTGTCTGTCTGTCGGGTCCTTGATGGAGGAGCCATTGGGTAATGACCGGAGAGTCTTTGCGGCAAGGCGGGAGACCAGGGGGGGGGGGGTCGACCGAGGGTGGATCGGCCCAGCACTTAGGGGCAGCTAAGCCAAAGGGGTACCGGGACTCCATGAGTTTACGGTTACCAAAGTGCCTGTCAGGCTTCTCCCTTTGCTTTGTGAGGATATCTTGAAACTCTGGGTGGTCAGCAAAAACTTTTTGGGGTTTCTTTGCCCTCTTAAAGGAGACCGCATGGTCAGTAGTAGTGGATGGGTGATCCTCCACATGCAAAGTTTGGTTGATTGCTGCAGTAAGGGAGTCTATCGCAGCTTGATCATCTGGGGAGGTTGAAACCAAGGAATCATCCTGGTACAAACAGAATTTCCCCTCCTCTGGCTCCTCAGAAGCCATGAAACGTGTGGGAGAACCTGATCTGTGTACCCTCGAGGGAGAGCCATGGGGGCCATGAGAGAGTACCGGAGACACCTGGCCATGTGCCCTTTTTCTGATCCCTGCAACCGGTAAAGCATGGACCCGGATTTCCATAGAAGGACCCTCTATAGAGGTGTCATCAGGCTGCGTTCCGTCCAGGGGCCCAGAAGGGTGTGGAGGACAACATTGCATAGCCAGCACCAGGTTCTGGGAAAGTTTTCCATGAATTGGGACAGAAACTGTGCCCAATTCGGTGTGTTTTCGTGGTAGCTCAGCGTGGCAGGTAGTGCATGCTGAATAATAGACTATGTGAGCCTTAGAATTCTTAGTACCCTTTGAATTAAGCATGTTCCTGTGCAGGGAGTATGCAAGAGAGAGGGAGCAATGATCTGCAGAGCTACAAGTGAAGCAGAGTATGGGAAGCAAGGGGTGTCTCACCCAAATCAGCCGATGACCCCTGTGTTCCTTGTTGCTGCAGCAAGGAGGAAGCCCACTCTGAGGAACACACTGAGGAGATCTTTGCGCGCTTTCCTGAGGGGGGCGGGGCTTAGTGAGCCCGAGGGGTGGGGCTTATTGCGGCTCCGAGGGGGCGGGGCTTAGCAATAAAAAGAGCGCCAAGAAGGGAGTCAGTTGAAAATAAGATAAATAAAACAGCGGGAAGGGGACCTCCCCCTCCCCCCAACCAGCACACAGCTATGGTGACCCTGGGAATAAAGATTGTGAGTTCATTGCAGGTGAACTCTGAGCCCTGGGAGCCCTCCCCCGCCACCGGTGGATTGTTTCTGCAGGGGTCCCTGTAATCAGGGGTATTGCATAGCCAGCAACCAGTCAGGGAGGATCTCACCTTGGCACTGCCTCAGTCCAGGCTAGTGGAGATGGCAGAGTCAGCCTGCTGTGCCCGGTCACACCGGTGCAGTGCATCAACTCAGAGTCTGCAAGAGGGACTGAGGAAGTTTTCATCTGCCCTGGGCTCTGGAGAATCGGTGCCTGTGAGACCCGTCGTCCAGTGAGATGCAGCCCAGGATCCAGCGTCGCAGAAGGGGGTATGTGGAGGCGACACTCGACGTTCCTGCCTGTTGATGGTGTTGGGAGATCGGTCCCCAGGGAAAACAGTCACCCTCTAAAAATAAAAAACCTTGAAGAGATGCGCCTCCTACAGACACTAAGCTAAAACTGAGTTTGCCTGGCTCGGCCAAAGGGTGTATACTGCAGAGGAGGAGCTATTGTCTTTTGCATCTACTTAGTGTCCTCCTATGAATAAGCAGCATAACACCCATGGTCCTGTGTCCCCCAATGAGGCGTCAGAGAAATATGTCTTATATTCTAGGTTCTTCAATGTAGCCACCTTTTGCTTTGAATACTACTTTGCACACTCTTGGCATTCTCTTGATGAGCTTCAAGAGGTAGTCACCGGAAATGGTTTTCCAACAGTCTTGAAGGAGTTCCCAGAGATCATTAGCACTTGTTGGCCCTTTTGCCTTCACTCTGCGGTCCAGCTCACCCCAAACCATCTCAATTGGGTTCAGGTCTGGTGACTTTGGAGGCCAGGTCATCTGGCGTAGCACCCCATAACTCTCCTTCTTAGTCAAATAGCTCTTACACAGCCTGGAGGTGTGTTTGGGGTCATTGTCCTGTTGAAAAATAAATGATGGTCCAACTAAACGCAAACCGAATGGAATAGCATGCCGCTGCAAGATGCTGTGGTAGCCATGGTGGTTTAGCATGCCTTCAATTTTGAATAAATACCCAACAGTGTCACCAGCAAAGCACCCCACACCATCACACCGCCTCCTCCATGCTTCATGGTGGGAACCAGGCATGTAGAGTCCATCCGTTCACCTTTTCTACAATGACACGATGGTTGGATCCAAAGATCTCAAATTTTGACTCATCAGACCAAAGCACAGATTTCCACTAGTCTAATGTCCATTCCTTGTGTTCTTTAGCCCAAAAAAAGTCTCTTCTGCTTGTTGCCTGTCCTTAGCAGTGCTTTCCTAGCAGCTATTTTACCATGAAGGCCTGCTGCACAAAGTCTCCTCTTAATAGTTGTTCTAGAGATGGTGTGTACAAACTTTTGGCCTGTAGTGTGTGTGTGTATAATATATATATATATATATTATATACACACACACACACTATATATATATATATATATGATATATATATAGATATATATATGCATAAATCTTACAAACCAACAAGTTATGTTGCTCAGTTAAATTTTAATACATTTTCAACATAAAAGTGTGGGTCAATTATTATTCAACCCCTAGGTTTAATATTTTGTGGAATAACCCTGGTTTGCAATTACAGCTAATAATCGTCTTTTATAAGACCTGATCAGGCCGGCACAGGTCTCTGGAGTTATCTTGGTCCACTCCTCCATGCAGATCTTCTCCAAGTTATCTAGGTTCTTTGGGTGTCTCATGTGGACTTTAATCTTGAGCTCCTTCCACAAGTTTTCAATTGGGTTAAGGTCAGGAGACTGACTAGGCCACTGCAACACCTTGATTTTTTCCCTCTTGAACCAGGCCTTGGTTTTCTTGGCTGTGTGCTTTGGGTCGTTGTCTTGTTGGAAGATGAAATGACGACCCATCTTAAGATCCTTGATGGAGGAGCGGAGGTTCTTGGCCAAAATCTTCAGGTAGGCTGTGCTAGCCATCTTCCCATGGATGCGGACCAGATGGCCAGGCCCCTTGGCTGAGAAACAGCCCCACAGCATGATGCTGCCACCACCATGCTTGACTGTAGGGATGGTATTCTTGGGGTCGTATGCAGTGCCATCCAGTCTCCAAACGTCACGTGTGTGGTTGGCACCAAAGATCTCGATCTTGGTCTCATCAGACCAGAGAACCTTGAACCAGTCTGTCTCAGAGTCCTCCAAGTAATCATGAGCAAACTTTAGACGAGCCTTGACATGACGCTTTGAAAGTAAAAGGTACCTTACGGGCTCGTCTGGAACGGAGAGCATTGCGGTGGAGTACGTTACTTATGGTATTGACTGAAACCAATGTCCCCACTGCCATGAGATCTTCCCGGAGCTCCTTCCTTGTTGTCCTTGGGTTAGCCTTGACTCTTCGGACAAGCCTGGCCTCGGCACGGGTGGAAACTTTCAAAGGCTGTCTAGGCCGTGGAAGGCTAACAGTAGTTCCATAAGCCTTCCACTTCCGGATGATGCTCCCAACAGTGGAGACAGGTAGGCCCAACTCCTTGGAAAGGGTTTTGTACCCCTTGCCAGCCTTGTGACCCTCCATGATCTTGTGTCTGATGGCCTTGGAATGCTCCTTTGTCTTTCCCATGTTGACCAAGTATGAGTGCTGTTCAGAAGTTTGGGGAGGGTCTTAATTAATCAGAAAAGGCTGGAAAAAGAGATAATTAATCCAAACATGTGAAGCTCATTGTTCTTTGTGCCTGAAATACTTCTTAATACTTTAGGGGAACCAAAACAGAATTCTGGTGGTTTGAGGGGTTGAATAATAAATGACCCTCTGAATCAACTTTTCACAATTAAAAAAAAAAAAAAAAAGATAACATTCTTTTTTGCTGCAGTGCATTTCACACTTCCAGGCTGATCTACAGTCCAAATGTCACAATGCAAAGTTAATTCCGAATGTGTAAACCTGCTAAATCTGCAGGGGGTTGAATACTACTTGTAGGCACTGTATACATACATACATACATACATATATATATACACATATACACACACACACACACACACACACAAGCTGTAGTACCCGAGCGTTGTCCGGGATAGTGTCTGCCTCTTTGCTCGTCTGTCTTTCCCGGTCTCTCTCTGACACGCTCTCTCTCTTTCCCTGTCTGCCTCTTACTTTGTCTGTGCCTATGTTTGTCTGTCTCTCTATCCATCTCCCCATTGACATATTACCTCACACAGAAGCTTCTTATACTAACAATTTATTTTGTTCCTATAGCAACCACTCACAGCTCCTATTAATAACCTAATAGCTAGTAGCTCCATTGACTTTAATGCAGACAGGTTTTTTGGAGTGTAACTAAAGCTCGGGGTTAAATTTTCCCATCAAAACAGTCTATGACATTCCCTGAGTCACATGGGGTGTCTGTGCAAAATTTCGTGATTGTAAATGCGGACATACACACACAGCTTTATATATTTTTATATATAAAACACACACACACACACACACACACACACACACACACACACACACACACACACACACACACACAGGGAAAAAAAAAAAAAAAGTATTGTCAGCCACCAATTGTGCAAGTTCTCCCACTTAAAAAGATGAGAGGCCTGTAATTGACATATCATACATAGGGACACCACAACTATGAGAGAAAATGAGAAAAACAAATCCAGAATATCACCTTGTCTGATTTGGCAAGTTTGGTTTTTTTTTTTCCCAAATTATGGTGGAAAACACGTGTTTTGTCAACCTAAAAACATGCAAGATTTCTGGCTGTCACAAACCTGTAACTCTCCTCTGCTCTCCACTCATTACCTGTAATAATGGCACCTGTTTGAACCTGTTATCAGTATAAAAGACACTTATCCACAACCTCAAACAGTCACACTCCAAACTCCACTCTGGTGAAGATCAAAGAGCTGTCGAAGGACACCAGAAACAAAATTGTAGCCCCGCACCAGACTGGGAACACTGAATCTGCAATAGGCAAGCTGCTTGGTGTGATGAAATAAACTGTGGAAGCAATAATAAGAAAATGGAAGACATACAAGACCACTGAATCTCCCTCAATCTAGGGCTCCACGCAAGATCTCACCCCGTGGGGTCAAAATGATTACAAGAACGGTGAGCAAAAATCCCAGAACCACACAAGGGGACCTAGCGAATGACCTGCGTAGAGCTGAAACCATCGTAATAAAGGCTACAATCAGTAACAGACTACGCCACCAGGGACTCAGATCCTGCAGTGCCAGACGTGTTCCCCTGCTTAAGCCAGTACATGTATGGGCCCGTCTAACGTTTGCTAGAGAGCATTTAAATTATCCAGAAGAGTATTGTGAGAATGTCATATGGTCTGATGAAACCAAAGTAGAATTGTTTTGTAGAAACACAAATAGTCGTATTTGTAGGAGACAGAATACTGAGTTGCATCCAAAGAACACCCTACCTACTGTGAACCATGGGGGTGGCAACATCATGCTTTGGGGCTGTTTGTCTGCAAAGGGACCAGGACAAATGATCCGTGTACATGAAATAATTAATGGGGCCATGTATCATGAGATTTTGAGGGCAAACCTCCTTCCATCAGCAAGGGCATTGAAGATGTTTTTTTCAGCATAATAATGATCCGAAGCACACCTCCAGGGCAACGAATGAGTGGCTTCGTAAGAAGCATATGAAGGTCCTGGAGTGGCCTAGTCAGTCTCCAGATCTCAACCTCATAGAAAATCTTTGAAGGGAGTTGAAAGTCCGTGTTGCCCAATGACAGGCCCAAAACATCACTGCATGGAGATCAGCATGGAGGAATGGGCCTACATACCACCAACAGTGTGTGCCAACCTTATGAAGACTTACAGAAAACGTTTCAACTATGTCATTGCCAACAAAGGATATATAATAAAAATATTGAGATGAACTTTTGTAATTGACCAAATACTTATTTTCCACCATAATTTGCAAAAAATAAAAAAAAAATCTTGCCAAATCATACAAGGTGATTTTCTGGATTTGTTTTCTCATTTTGTCTCTCATAGTTGTGGTCTACCTATGATGTCAATTACAGGCCTCATCTTTTTAAGTGGTAGAACTTGCACAATTGAAGGCGGACTAAATGTGTGTGTGTGTGTATACACACACGCTTTTTTAAGAGTGGAGGGCAATGAAACATCTTGCTGTGGGGCCCTGTGATTTCTATGTATACTATTATGGTGGGAAGGAATCTGCTGACAGGCTTAGATGCTGAAATTCTACAAGACTGCATGGTATATCAATTTGTAAAAAAAAAAAAAAAAAAAAAAATACAAGGCACTCCATTTGATAACAACAAAAATGTAACCAATTTTTTATTTTATAATGGAAAATACATTTTATTTCCAAAATAAAAGTCACAGATGCACAAAACACAATGTAATTTGCTGGATAAAAGTAAATATAGAACAGGGAAAGACACTTAACAGCAAGGAGCAGGCAAACATAACAGATTTTAGAAAGCAGATACTTTTCAAACATTCAAGAGAAATAAAGAAAACCCAAGAAATATTCCCTATATATTAGGGTGTAAGTAGGAGGCTGTATTGACACGATCGACCTCCAATTAAATGAAAGAAAAAAAAAAAAATCAACATACTGAACTAACTTTTGACCAACCTATGGCTAATAAGTAGCTAATTGATATTAACGTGGATGAAGTTGCGGTATTTCCTAATAAACCTATTGTGTACTTAAAACAGAAATACCTCTTCTTTCCATGAGGAATATCTGAGAGCTATGGCTGCCATGTTAAAGTATTCAATTATATACTGTGTATATATATATATATATATATATATATATATATATATATATATATATATATATATATATATATATATATATATATATATATATATATATATATATATATATATAAAAAAAAAGCAAAATAATTAAAAAAAATAAAATAAATAAAAAAAAAAAAAAAGGACTAAGATATGGCCAGAAATGTATCTACTATATTAAGGGAGTCACTTTCTGCTTCTTTAAGGCACACCTAACCACTTTAAAGAACCAGTGGCAGGTCGTAAAACTAAATAGGTTCGCTGAGATTGGCTTTGTCATCTGGTTTGTGTGTAAATAGTCATTTCTCTCCTTGGTAACCTTACATAAAAATTCAACATTCAAAAAAATAAACAAAAACAAAAATATTTTGCATTGTATACGGAGAGTTGTATCTAAAAAGGTATGTATATACACATTATACATATGTCCTGAGTGCGGTTCATTATATTAGTTTGTCTTTGAGATCTATTCAATATTACGAGGTTTTTATACAACAGTAAAACCGTGAGAATACAGTTTGAACAACCCATAGCTAAAGGATCCCTTTCCAATATGCTGATCCCGCAAATCACTGTTACCGCTAGGGAGCCCGCCAAGTAGTGTTCCTTTCTCCTACAGCGAACCCTGCAGGAGGAATGAGGTACTACACAGCAGCCACTGAAATCGTCCATATAATGCTCCAAAAGGGAAACATGCTCTTTGGGGTGACTTTATTCTGGGCAAAATAAATGTCACAAATGAGGGATCACCTTTATAATATATCTGTATCCCCTAAGCCTAGATGCAGACAGAGTTTTTTTTGTGTTGTTGGGGCACGCAAAACAAGTTTTCAAGCAGATCAAATTGTAGAAACACTTTTTTGGGGAAGTTTTTTTTTTCCCTGAAGCATTTTGAAGAGTTTTTTTTTTAAACTGCATTGTTTTTTGCCATTTTGAATAGATGTGTCAAGTGTACAGAAGATTCTAGGAGAAATCCACATCCAAAAAATAACATGAATATTCACCCCCCCCCACAAGGTTTTTTTTTTCTTTTTTAATTTTAAAATAGCAAAGCAAATTAATATTGAAATGAATAGGAAAAGTTTTTCAAGCGTTTTTAACTGGAGTATCCTCTCCAAGAAACATCCTCATGAAATCTCCGTGTGAACATAGCCTAATAGGAGTCAGCAGAGGAATATTTCTTTAATATAAGGCAAACACTAACCAAATAGAAGAAGCCCTGGACTAAGTCTTGTTCTGACTTGCTGAATATTTCCAGAATTTATGGATAACTACAGTCAAAATATGGCATGGACTACCACGTTTTTGGCCAATTTCTATCAATCTTTTCGATGGCCAATATATATATATATATATTTTTTGAGTACTGAATTCTAGGAAAGAATACAAAAAAACCCTTAGAAACAAAGAAAACATTTAACAGATTACTAGTTCAATGATTAAAAAAAAAACCTTTCCTGCCATTGCTGAACCTATAACTAAAATATACATATACTGTACACAGTAGCTTAAAAAAATAAAAAAAATAAAAAAAATATTGTATATGAGAAGTGAGGCTATTTCTGCTATGCTCTGGGTGTGAACTCGCAGGAGGATAATCTGCCTCCTGTTACATGGTAGCTATTTGAAAAAGGATGCCATCTTTGAAGAAAGTGGTGTTGCCATAAAACAAAACATGAAAAAGTAAAAAGAAAAAAAAACAACCAACCAACAAGATGAGATATGGAGAGCTTAAATAGAGTTCAAAAATTGCACGAGTCATAACAATTTTATTAAAGAAAGGCACGGACAGAAGTGTGTGGCATTTCCCGACCAAACTTGCTCTCAGATCTTTCAATATATGGCAGCAATCCAGGGATGTTAAAAAGTCTACACAGTAATCAAACAGTTTTGTAAAAAAGTGAAAGTTTAGGAAACATATACCATTTCTACTATCATTTATTACCATCCTTACGAAATTTAGTTACTTTAAGGACTCCGTTCCTGAACTGACTTGAATGAACTGAGAATGCCATTACTTACAAAAATAAGGCCCTGTTCACACATATCCTTATTATAGTCTAAAGTCTGGAAACCAACTTCAATACATTACATTATTAAAACGGGATTTTTGGGTTTGACAAAGAGACAATATGGCGTTCCTGTCTCAGTGGCAAATTGCAGAAAATTACATGTAACTCCGGCACTCCTTAGAAAAAATGTATAGAGTCTTGGGTGGTGCTGATTACGTTTTTATTAAACAAAGGAATGAAGTCTGTCCCAACGTTTCGGTCTACATCTGACCTTTATCAAGGGATCTATCAGACTAGAGAATTGTAGGGACTAGAATGAACATGCACCAATGGATGACACGTGTAGTAGTCAACCGCGTCTAACACTAGGGTTCGGTACTCTTGTGACCGTATAACTCAGGTTATGTGCCGCACTCATTGCACAAGAAAAGACGTGTCTTGTTGGCAGAGCCTTGAGAGGCAGGATACTATGTATATTCTGATTTCTCAGCGTTGGAATCACATTCCCTGTAGTATCAGTTAGAGGTAAAGACCATGTATTTTCGGTCAGGTAATAAAGAAGGTAATGTGACTATTCTCTGTCACATGGGATAATAGAATATTTAATGTGGAAAGCCACAATGGCAAAACTTCGGTGGCATCAGGAGAAGGATCATATGTCCTGGTACTGGGCGACAGAACAGCTGCAAGTCTAATCAGGTAATGCCTGTGGGAACACGTCAGGGGGACAGGGCTATTGTGACAAGCGCTGGACTGTGCCTGTGTCCGGGTGGAACAGTGTGGACCGGATGCAGCTGTTCTGTCGCCCAGTACCAGGACATATGATCCTTCTCCTGATGCCACCGAAGTTTTGCCATTGTGGCTTTCCACATTAAATATTCTATTATCCCATGTGACAGAGAATAGTCACATTACCTTCTTTATTACCTGACCGAAAATACATGGTCTTTACCTCTAACTGATACTACAGGGAATGTGATTCCAACGCTGAGAAATCAGAATATACATAGTATCCTGCCTCTCAAGGCTCTGCCAACAAGACACGTCTTTTCTTGTGCAATGAGCGCGGCACATAACCTGAGTTATACGGTCACAAGAGTACCGAACCCTAGTGTTAGACGCGGTTGACTACTACACGTGTCATACATTGGTGCATGTTCATTCTAGTCCCTACAATTCTCTAGTCTGATAGATCCCTTGATAAAGGTCAGATTTAGACCGAAACGTTGGGACAGACTTCATTCCTTTGTTTAATAAAAACGTAATCAGCACCACCCAAGACTCTATACATTTTTTCTAAGGAGTGCCGGAGTTACATGTAATTTTCTGCAGTTGTTTTTTTCTCCAGAGCACCCAACTAAGATAGTGAGCCAGGCTTGTTTTTTCTATCAGTGGCAAATTGGACTTAGATAAAATACCCTTCTAGGTTACTGGAGATGTGCTATCAGTCAACCACACTCAAAAAATGGTTGTCGTATGGCATGCTATAGCTAGCAACTAGTGCTACCTGTCTCCAAAGTTAAATCATAATTGTACAAGTGGTAGTTAAAGGGGATCGCTCACCAGGTTTTTGCTACTTTAGAGAGCAGCATGCTGTAGGCAAAATGATTCAGTAACTAACCATGTTTATCTCTGATTACTGTGTGCAGCTGTTCTGACTTTGTCAGAATTGAGTGTAGCAGACCTGATTGAGCCTCCCCTTCCACACCAGGCTCTCAATACAGATTGTGCTTTCACTGTGAGGTGTCAATCACAGCTTGCCCAATCACCATGCTCCCTCATGGTGGACTTCTGCACAAGGCAGAGTCACACCAATGTTAATTACAGAGCAATAAACTCTTTAGTATAGGTAAACAATATCTGGGACACATAAGAGAAACACAGATGTTTTTACTTTTTTAACTCTCGCAGCATGCTGTCCTCAGCTTACAAGGCAAAATCCTGGTGATATTCCCTTTAAGGGGACAAGTATTTCGATAGCAGTCAAGACATATCATCCCCATCTGAGTCAGTTGCATGAATCAGATTGTTCATGAAAAGTGAAGAAAAGAAGTTAGTGCTACTGATTGGCTTAGGACCACCATCGGCCCCATCACAAGTGTAGGGTGAATGGATGACCTAGGTACCCCTACCCCCCAGCTATCCGATACCTAATCCATCACTCATGATCACATATATGTGTATTCTTTGGAATGAGAAGTGTATGACTGTATTCCAGTATAAGGATAAATTAGATGTGATTTACCATTTTGTTATAACAGCATTTACATTTTTTTGTTTATATTATACTATCAGAAAGAGGATGATGTGACTTTCTACTTATTAAAAATATATATAAATGTATCTTTCTACATGGCTTTTCTTATATAACATAGATAATAAGCGCTGGGCTCTATGATGATAATGTGCAAAGTGGCTTCAGAGTCACAGTTGTTTTTTTGGTATATTCAAGAATTTATGTTGGGTGCTATACCTCACACCGATTAATTTCATGGCTATCCAGACATAGAAACTAAAGCTAGCCATACAAGAGATAGCTGTCACCCGACTTCCTAACATACAAGACAAAGCCTCTGCCAGACACTTCTGGCTGCAGCTTATGTCCTCTGAAAACAAAATGACAATCTGTTGGAGAAGAGTCAGGATGCCCCATACACATCAGATGGTCAGCCAGTCAAAATAAGTATGGGGGCTTAAATGTGTCATTTTTTCCATAAAACTATGCAAACTGTATTAAAATCTATAAAATGGGAACTAGATACTAGCTGTATCTTCTATAAAACCAACTATACCTATTACCTGACCACCAGTGTACTGCTTCTGCTCCCAAATCTACAAAGATTAAGGGGTGTAAAGGTAAAATATTTCCCCAGGAACAGTCAGACTTTTGTTTTTTCCACTCTGCATGGTATTAACAACTGGGCTTCATTCTGATACAGACCCGAGCTGCAATGCCAGGCATGGCCCATAGACAAGAGTGGCGCTGTTTTACAAAATTAGTCGATTAGCTTTTTCCCCCAACCTCGCCTTCATATTAGAGGTCTGGGTAGCAACTATCCTCTTGTTACCTGGACCACGATCGTCGGCTTCATTTTACAAGTAAGGCCATTCTTATGACGCTGCCGAGTTTACATAATCTGCCCTCCTAACATAACACAAGAAGTAGATTATGAGTGCACTTACTATCCTGAGGAAAGTAGGAAATAGAAAATCTTTTGTATAAAAAGCGACCAGCTGGTGGCACAATAGTAAATCATACACCATTACCATATATCATGGAGCGTGATTGTGCAAAATGGCCATTTGCTAAAGATACAGAGTAAATAATTAGAGGAATAATTATAAATTTTTGGGCAAATGAAAATTCAATGAGCTGTTCATTGAGATCGCGTCACTTTTCAAATTTTTGCACAGCTATAAAAACATGTTACCTTGGCTCTGGTTAATTGCCAACCTTACCCACCAAGTCAGGATTTCAAAATTTAGGTCATACTTTACTAAAAGCGACCATTAAAGGTGTCCCACAAATAATATATCAACTAGCCATAGGACAGATGCTAAAAGTATTATCGCTGGCAGCACTCCCACCAATCACTGGAACTGGAGGCCCAAAATCCTCTGTGTGAATTAGGTACTAGCGAGCTGACTGCATAGATGTTTAGGACAGTGGTCACACATGATCATCAATGTTTCACTCACAAAGGGGACTTTGGACTCCCTGTATCAAAATTAGTAGATGTCTCAGTAGCTGGACACCTAGCAATCATTCATTTATCATCTATCCTGTGGTTAGGGGGAATATATCGCTTATGGAACAATCCCTTTAAATTAAAAGGTAATATACACCATTGTAACAATTCTTTTGTTCCTAAAATATTCTCAACTAAAATCCAATTAAAAATCTTAAAGGACCCACTGTCGACCTGTGCCTCCATAGTACCAGACTACAACAACCTGTCTGGTCCTGTAGTCATACTGAGTCACTAGTCCCTTTTTCTTGGTAATACACATTTGGCAACCAAAAGCAGAAAATTAATGGATGGCAATATTAATGAGGCTATATTAGTGTGTAATTTATCTGCAATGATGCTTAATACCAATGAGTGAACCCATGGAAGTGCGATTTGGCAGGTTGAGCAGGACTTCAGATAAAGTTTAGTTTGGGACCTGGACCCCAATGGAAGTCACTAATTGGGCAGTGTGGGTCTACGCCCACATGCAGCCAGACAAACACATCACTGCTAGGGGTGGTGGGATTTTTTTCTTTTTTTTTGTACACACCACATCCGATCACGTTATTACGCCCAGTGAGAGCCAATCAATCAAACACTGCAAGTGGCTCGCACAGGGCCAAGCACTGAGCGTACCAGAGTACAGCGATGGTCACGCAAATGGTTTGCATACGTAAAGCACCCAAACTCTGAACCCGAACTCTATTTTGTTTTTTGTGTGTAATGTCTGGGTTTGGTACGAACCTCAAACCTCGGGTTCACTCATCTCTAATGCTTAATAATTAATTTTATACATACTGGGACAATAAAAGAAATTGGTTTCAAAAGTGAACCTGCCCTTTAACGTTAGTGCTAAGTGCTAGTACACAAGTCATGGTAAAATAGAAGAACTACCACAAGGCAGACTTAATTTTTCCCTAGGGAACACAAAGTTGAGGGCAAACTTGCAGCCCTTTAAAATCTAACCTGGTTTCATAGGAAAAAACTGTGGTGCATTGTGAAAACGCCATGATGCTGTTGTAGTGTGCAGGCCATGTAGCCTGAGCCTAAGGGGGCAGCACTCTGGGGGTCATCTACGCAGATGTTTGATAAACCTAGAACTATATCTGAAAATGTTATAACAGAAGCCACTATTTTACAGATCACCATGCATCTACTGGAGAGGGCATTTTGACCCTCTCTGTAGTACTGAAGGGTGTGCCATGATATACTGCACCCGACTGACATTGCTGGAGCTATTTCTTGGGCACTGCTAGGAAACGGTAAAGATTAAAATGGGTCTCTGATGGGAATTAAGAATGTAGCTGTCCTGTACAGTTCAGAGGAAAGCGGTAAAGATGATTGCAGGTCATTTTTCTATTGTCAGAAATCTCACAGGACCAGACTATGTAAAATCATGAGAAGATTCCTCTTGTGTTTATCACTCGCCATGCTGCCCTTTTCTTGTGGTTGAAATAATGTATTAGAATAATACATTTCTGGAGGTCTTTTGATAAAGTCCTCAATATCAACGAAGCAGTTTCAGAAAAGTGGAGACAAAAATAAAAGTAATAAAATAGAAACATTTCATATAATTAGTTATATTTTGAAGTATATATATATAGATTTTTATATATATATTTTTAATGTTAAATAAACTTAAAACCCTGATTACTCCTAAGTTGGGTTCATTTATATTAGCTCTCTCTTCTCACCCGTTCCGCACCGGGGCTCAGATATGGAGGAGAATGCTCTACATATCGTGAAGTAAACATGATTGACATTAGCTTGATCCGAATCTCCGCTGACTACGGCCTTTACACTGCTTGTGGCTGATCGTTTTGCAACGTTTCACAATCCACTCAAAGAGTGTAAGGGTTATATACTGACACAAAGATAAAAATCCCAAACAAAATAAGTAAAGAGGTTGTTCACCCTCTGTATGACCTATTTTTACCCAATAACGTAGGGTAATCCTCTCTTGTCATAACACCAGGTGGCAGCCATAAGGGCATTTTAGGATGGGAGGCTCAATGTTCTCAGTTCCTGTCCATTACAACACTATTACGTAACGCCATAGACAACGTGTGGATGGAACTGAAGATTGAGTCTCCTCCTGTGCTGCAGGGTAAAGCACAATGACTTATCTTCAGAAAAAAGGCGGCCAGGGCATCACCACACCCAGAATGGGTAATAGAGTAAAATGTGAGATAGTTTTTTTTTGTCAAAAAAGTACCATAAAATAAACAAAAAAAAATAAAACCTACTGATCACCATGCACAAAATACCAAAATTAAATTTTGTGAAAACAATTCACATTTTGATTTTTGGAGGCAGTGAGGTGCAGGTTAGGACTACATCAGGATTGGGCATGAGGAATCCACTGGCTGTTATCCATGGGTCTCCGGAGCAGCTCTTCCACATGCCGTGCCACATCCATACTATCATCTAGGTCAAAGTCGCCGTCAGGATCCAAAACAGAGTCAGGACTGCAGGGAAGAAGGAAAATTGATTACAGTATGGATAAAAAGGGAGGCACATCCCATTTCATAAGAAACTGCAGTTTCATGACCCCTCCTTCAGATAATGACAAGATGTAATATTTATTAACTTCCAATTCTTCAGATTGTGATGAAAGCGATAAGAAGGCAGCTCAGAAGGAACATTAAGGCGGCAGACAATCAGCAGCTGCTCTTTATAAGTGAAAATCACACCCTCCACGGATGTTGGCGGGGGACACAGCAGTGAGAGCTGTGCCGGTCTCGGAGGATATTTTATTTTATTACCTCATCCTCACCTAGTCAGAAAACTTATTTCTGGAAAAATCAGTTTTGTAGTGGGCACGGGACAAGATCACTCAGCCTCCTCCAACTTAAAAACACTTCACCTGGGATTACAGCTCATTGCACCACTGTCTATCAACAGAAGTAAGAATTCCTTTGAGGAGGCATGGATGACTTTGCCTGGATGCTACATTAGGCTAGGATCACATTTCTGTTTATGATCAGTCACAATCCGCCGCTCTGATAAACAATGCAATCCGTTTGGCGGATTCCGTTGTTCCCATAGACTTGAATGAGCGGCGGATTGCTCTGCATCCGCCGCCAGACTGATCAGTCGTGGAACGACTGACCGTCGGACGGCAGGAACGCAGCTTGTAACATTTTTTGAGCAACAGAATCCTTTTGATTTCGCTGCGCATGCTTTCTCTCGGCGGCCGAACCATCAGTTTATCACCCGGCAGCCGCCTTCTGTGAGCGATCAGCTGTTCTCCCGGCTGCCGGCTTTTGAGAGCGATCAGTCGCTCTCAAAAGCTGGCGGCCGGTAAATCAGCTGATCGCTCACAGAAATCGGCTGCCGGCCGATCAGCTGATCGTTCACAGAAGCCAGCCGCTGGGAGATCAGCTGATCGCTCTCAAAAGCCAGCGGCCGGCTATTGTGAACGATCACTCGTTTTACAACGGAATCCGCTTTCTTGTGACAATGAATTTAAATTCTTGTCACCCGTTGTACAACGCAACAGTCACAATCGTTCAAGCATGTGACTGATGCAAAACAATGGAAATGTGAACCTAGCCTTAACTGCAGTACTGTGAAAACGTTTATGCAGGTGTGGAAAAATTTCTGCAAAGTAAGAATGTTTTTAACAATAGAAGTGCTCATTTGTTTTAACCCCTAAGTGACCAGCCCAGATTTTTCAAATCTGACATGCATCACTTTATGTGGCAAGAACTCTGCAATATTTTAACATATCCGGGTGATTTGGAGATTGTTTTTAGTGACATTCATTTTATGATAATGGCACATTTAGGCCGATATTTTTTATAAATAAATGCGACACCTATCAGAAATTTTACTAATTTCGAAAAATTAGGAAATTTTCAAACTTTGAATAATTACCAGTTTAATTTTGTCACACCACACAAAATAGTTAAAGCATCACTCCAGCGTTATTATTTTCTTCAGCGCTGGAATGGTGCTTTAAATCTAATTCCCCTGCCCCGTCATATAGTCCCCTTCTGGTGGTATCACCTTTTACCAACGCCAATATGGTCCCAAGGCGCCATCTCGTGACAGTAACTTTTCATTGGTCATCAATATAATTTGTAAAATGTTCTTTAACTGTTTTTAAATGTTTTCTGTAATTTTTCATTTTCTCAAGGACATTTACAAAACTTATTTTTTTAAAGTCATATTCAGGTTTGAAGTGACTTTGGGGGACTGATATATTGGATAACCCCCAAAAGTGATGCTATTTTAAAAAGACCATCCCTCAACATATTGAAAACTGCTGGCAGGTAGTTTATTAACCCTTCAGGTGCTTGTCAGGAATTAATGCAAAGTGGCATGACAGGAAAGAAAAAAGTTATTTTTACCACCTAAATGTTGCTAACCTCTGAACAGGTTAATATAGTCGGCAGACTCTAAAGCCGTTATTTAGCAGTGATCATGATCTCAGGATGCAGATGGGGTTAAAGAGGATACCCCACACTCTGTTAACCATCTACAGTGCCTACAAGTAGTATTCAACCCCCTGCAGATTTAGCAGGCTTTAATAAGATGCAAATAAGTTAGAGCCTGCAAACTTCAAACAAGAGCAGGATTTATTAACAGATGCATAAATCTTACAAACCAACAAGTTATGTTACTCAGTTAAATTTTAATAAAATTTTCAACATAAAAGTGTGGGTCAATTATAATGCAACCCCTAGGTTTAATATTTTGTGGAATAACCCTTGTTTGCAATTACAGGTAATAATCGCCTTTTATAAGACCTGATCAGGCCGGCACAGGTCTCTGGAGTTATTTTGGCCCACTCCTCCATGCAGATCTTCTCCAAGTTATCTAGGTTCTTTAGGTGTCTCATGTGGACTTTAATCTTGAGCTCCTTCCACAAGTTTTCAATTGGGTTAAGGTCAGGAGACTGACTAGGCCACTGCAACACCTTGATTTTTTTCCCTCTTGAACCAGGCCTTGGTTTTCTTGGCTGTGTGCTTTGGGTCGTTGTCTTGTTGGAAGATGAAATGACGACCCATCTTAAGATCCTTGATGGAGGAGCGGAGGTTCTTGGCCAAAATCTCCAGGTAGGCTGTGCTAGCCATCTTCCCATGGATGCGGACCAGATGGCCAGGCCCCTTGGCTGAGAAACAGCCCCACAGCATGATGCTGCCACCACCATGCTTGACTGTAGGGATGGTATTCTTGGGGTCGTATGCAGTGCCATCCAGTCTCCAAACGTCACGTGTGTGGTTGGCACCAAAGATCTCGATCTTGGTCTCATCAGACCAGAGAACCTTGAACCAGTCTGTTTCAGAGTCCTCCAAGTGATCATGAGCAAACTATAGACGAGCCTTGACATGATGCTTTGAAAGTAAAGGTACCTTACGGGCTCGTCTGGAACGGAGACCATTGCGGTGGAGTACGTTACTTATGGTATTGACTAAAACCAATGTCCCCACTGCCATGAGATCTTCCCGGAGCTCCTTCCTTGTTGTCCTTGGGTTAGCCTTGACTCTTC
Organism: Anomaloglossus baeobatrachus; assembly: GCF_048569485.1. Lineage (NCBI taxonomy): Eukaryota > Metazoa > Chordata > Amphibia > Anura > Aromobatidae > Anomaloglossus > Anomaloglossus baeobatrachus. Next base: position 375,265,906 of record NC_134357.1, on the reverse strand, counting down.
GGACAAGCCTGGCACGGGTGGAAACTTTCAAAGGCTGTCCAGGCCGTGGAAGGCTAACAGTAGTTCCATAAGCCTTCCACTTTCGGATGATGCTCCCAACAGTGGAGACAGGTAGGCCCAACTCCTTGGAAAGGGTTTTGTACCCCTTGCCAGCCTTGTGACCCTCCACGATCTTGTCTCTGATGGCCTTGGAATGCTCCTTTGTCTTTCCCATGTTGACCAAGTATGAGTGCTGTTCACAAGTTTGGGGAGGGTCTTAATTAGTCAGAAAGAAGGGAATTTTGTTACTTACCGTAAATTCCTTTTCTTCTAGCTCCAATTGGGAGACCCAGACGATTGGGTGTATAGCTACTGCCTCCGGAGGCCACACAAAGCATTACACTAAAAAGTGTAAGGCCCCTCCCCTTCTGGCTATACACCCCCCGTGGGATCACGGGCTGCTCAGTTTTAGTGCTAAAGCAAGAAGGAGGAAAGCCAATAACTGGTTTAAACAAATTCAATCCGAAGTAACATCGGAGAACTGAAACCGTTCAACATGAACAACATGTGTACCCGAAAAAACCAAAAATCCCGAAGGAAACAGGGCGGGTGCTGGGTCTCCCAATTGGAGCTAGAAGAAAAGGAATTTACGGTAAGTAACAAAATTCCCTTCTTCTTCGGCGCTCCATTGGGAGACCCAGACGATTGGGACGTCCAAAAGCAGTCCCTGGGTGGGTAAAGTAATACCTCAAGTTAGAGCTGCAAAACAGCCCTCTCCTACGAGGAGGCAACCGCCGCCTGCAGGACTCTTCTACCTAGGCTGGCGTCCGCCGAAGCGTAGGTATGCACCTGATAATGTTTGGTGAAAGTGTGCAGACTCGACCAGGTAGCTGCCTGGCACACCTGTTGAGCCGTAGCCTGGTGTCGTAATGCCCAGGACGCACCCATGGCTCTGGTAGAATGGGCCTTCAACCCTGATGGAACCGGAAGCCCAGCAGAACGGTAGGCTTCAAGAATTGGTTCTTTGATCCATCGAGCCAGGGTGGATTTTGAAGCCTGCGATCCTTTGCGCTTACCAGCGACAAGGACAAAGAGTGCATCCGAGCGGCGCAAGGGCGCCGTGCGGGAAATGTAGATCCTGAGTGCTCTCACGAGATCCAACAAATGCAAATCCTTTTCATACCGATGAACCGGATGAGGACAAAAGGAAGGTAAGGAGATATCCTGATTGAGATGAAAAGAGGATACCACTTTAGGGAGAAACTCCTGAATCGGGCGGAGCACCACCTTGTCCTGGTGAAAAACCAGGAAGGGAGCTTTGGATGACAGCGCTGCCAGCTCGGACACCCTCCGAAGAGACGTGACCGCAACCAGAAAAGCCACTTTCTGTGAGAGCCGAGAAAGTGAAACATCCTTCAGAGGCTCGAAGGGCGGCTTCTGGAGAGTAACTAGTACCCTGTTCAGATCCCATGGATCTAACGGTCGTTTGTACGGAGGGACGATGTGACAAACCCCCTGCAGGAACGTGCGTACCTGAGGAAGTCGTGCTAGACGCTTTTGAAAAAATACCGATAGCGCTGAGACTTGCCCTTTAAGGGAACCGAGCGATAAGCCTTTTTCCAAACCAGATTGCAGGAAGGAAAGAAAGGTAGGCAATGCAAATGGCCAGGGGGACACTCCCTGTGCCGAGCACCAGGATAAGAAAATCTTCCACGTTCTGTGGTAGATCCTAGCAGACGTGGGCTTCCTAGCCTGTCTCATGGTGGCCACGACCCCTTGAGATAATCCTGAAGATGCTAGTATCCAGGACTCAATGGCCACACAGTCAGGTTCAGGGCCGCAGAATTCAGATGGAAAAACGGCCCTTGTGACAGTAAGTCTGGCCGGTCTGGTAGCGCCCACGGTTGGCCGACCGTGAGATGCCACAGATCCGGATACCACGACCTTCTCGGCCAGTCTGGGGCGACGAGTAGGACGCGGCGGCAATCGGACCTGATCTTGCGTAGCACTCTGGGCAAGAGTGCCAGAGGGGGAAACACATAGGGCAGTTGGAACTGCGACCAATCTTGCACTAAGGCGTCTGCCGCTAGAGCTCTGTGATCGCGAGACCGTGCCATGAAAGTTGGGACCTTGTTGTTGTGCCGGGACGCCATTAGGTCGACGTCCGGCCTTCCCCAGCGGCGACAGATTTCCTGAAACACGTCCGGGTGAAGGGACCATTCCCCCGCGTCCATACCCTGGCGACTGAGGAAGTCCGCTTCCCAGTTTTCTACGCCGGGGATGTGAACTGCGGATATGGTGGAGGCCGTGGCCTCCACCCACATCAGAATCCGCCGGACCTCCTGGAAGGCTTGCCGACTGCGTGTCCCGCCTTGGTGGTTGATGTATGCCACCGCTGTGGAGTTGTCCGACTGAATTCGGATCTGCTTTCCTTCCAGCCACGGCTGAAAGGCTTGTAGGGCAAGATACACTGCCCTGATTTCCAGAACATTGATCTGAAGGGTGGACTCCTGATGAGTCCACGTACCCTGAGCCCTGTGGTGGAGAAAAACTGCTCCCCACCCTGACAGACTCGCGTCTGTCGTGACCACCGCCCAGGATGGGGGTAGGAAGGACCTTCCTTGTGATAATGAGGTGGGAAGAAGCCACCATTGAAGAGAGTCCTTGGCCGTCTGGGAAAGGGAGACTTTCCTGTCCAAGGACGTCGACTTCCCGTCCCATTGGCGGAGAATGTCCCATTGAAGTGGACGCAAATGAAACTGCGCAAACGGGACTGCCTCCATTGCTGCCACCATCTTCCCGAGGAAGTGCATGAGGCGTCTTAAGGGGTGCGACTGGCCTTGAAGGAGAGAGTGCACCCCTATCTGTAGTGAACGCTGCTTGTCCATCGGAAGCTTCACTGTTGAGTGAGTCCGCCAGGAATCTGAGCTCCTCTGCTCCTTCTGAGTCCTTTTGGACGAGGAGAATTGGGTCCTGCCCGAACCTCGAAAGGACCGGAACCTCGACTGTCCCTTCCACTGCTGAGGTTTGGTTGATCTGGGCTGGGGTAAGGAAGAGTCCTTACCCTTGGACTGTTTAATGATTTCCGCCAATTGCTCACCAAACAGCCTGTCCTGAGATAATGGCAGACTGGTTAAGCATTTTTTGGAAGCAGAATCTGCTTTCCATTCCTTTAACCATAAGGCTCTGCTCCGATATAGTCAGCAGCTACTGCTGACTAAACAGTGGAGCTATGCGTGGATGTCTGACCTCCTTCGCACAAAGCTTGAAAACTGAGCAGCCCGTGATCCCACGGGGGGTGTATAGCCAGAAGGGGAGGGGCCTTACACTTTTTAGTGTAATGCTTTGTGTGGCCTCCGGAGGCAGTAGCTATACACCCAATCGTCTGGGTCTCCCAATGGAGCGCCGAAGAAAGGCTGGAAAAAGAGATAATTAATCCAAACATGTGAAGCTCATTGTTCTTTGTGCCTGAAATACTTCTTAATACTTTAGGGGAACCAAACAGAATTCTGGTGGTTTGAGGGGTTGAATAATAAATGACCCTCTGAATACGTTTCACAATTTAAAAAAAAAAAAAAAAAAGAAATAACATTCTTTTTTGCTGCAGTGCATTTCACACTTCCAGGCTGATCTAAAGTCCAAATGTCACAATGCCAAGTTAATTCCGAATGTGTAAACCTGCTAAATCTGCAGGGGGTTGAATAATACTTGTAGGCACTGTAGATGCCGTAGACACTATGGACAGTGGCATTTAATTGGTTAAATGGCAATGTTCAGTGCCAATACTGATCATGACTGATGCTATAGTGCACAGCTGACGTGCTGCATTCTCACCCATTGAAGGATGCCTAGGTCACTTCTATTTTAGTTCAGTTTTAAGTCATATTGGTGGTCACTAAGATGTTTTCAATCAATTAAGGTAAATTAAGGTGAATGAAAAAAAGAGCGCTTCAATTCAAATCAATATTTGCTGTGACCAGCCTTCGCCTTCAAAAACAGCTTCAAGCCTCAATACTTCTAGTAACTTTGCCTTGTTTTCAAAGGAACTCAGCAGCGATGTGTCTTGTTGCTGTGCTCCACCGTGCCAAGGTGTATAACCTGTGACAAGAAATGGTCTTAAACAATCTCACCTATGAAGCAGTGTTTGTTCCTCCCCCAGTTTAAAGCCTCCTACACAGGTGAATGATACAGTATACATATGAAAATGATGATCATTCTCCCCTGTTTGGAATAATTGGTTAATCCTGAATAGAATCCTGCAAAAATCCCTGACTTTTTACAAGTGTAGTAGAAGAAATGATGTGACCTTGAAGGCAAAGTGTGGTCAAAGCAAATATTGATTTGATTTAGATATCTCTCTTGTTTATTCACTTTGCATGTTAACTAATAATAATAATGTCAAAAAAGAAGTTTTGATTCATTTTATTTTGCAGCAGTTTTTTTCACACCTTTGAACATTACTGGACTTTATAGTCTTTAAGGGTCATTATTCCAGTGTGTGGACGCTCCCCTTTTACCAGCTATTGAATGACAAGCAAAGGCAATATGATTTAGGATATGTACATCAGTGTATTACACAGAGGATAACTCACTTCTGCTGGTACAGGTTATAGTGTGACGGGGTACAAACTGCAGGGGATGGTGCCTGGTCCATGTAGCTGTTTGGTGGGATTACATCAGTGGTCACAAACCTTATAAAAACAAAAATACATATACATTTCTGAGTCATTTCTTTTAAACATGAAAGTTATGCTTTTCCTCCAAGTAGGGTATGATGTACAATACTGACCAAAAGTTTGGACACACCTGCTCATTCAAAGAGTTTTCTTTATTTACATGACTCTGAAAATTGTAGATTCACATTGAAACGTATAAACTTAAAAATAAGGAGCGCTGATAGTGTAATACCAACAGATCAGTGAGGTAGATCAGGAAAAATACACTCACCTGAAGAGAAAAAAAGGGAACCAGCACGATCTGAAATTGGCATGCATCATATAAAAAGTGAAAATTCACAAATTTATTCCAACTGTACTATAATAAAAAAATGAGATTTTTAGCAAATAATTGATCAATTTGTTGAGCCACCCCTGCCAACGTCACGGCAAATCTCAATAGGGGGGTCCTAATCTACATTCTGTATTTCATGGGCCATGCGGCCTCATAGATAAAGTTAAAAGCAGAACCATAATGGAGCACACATACCTGCAACCTGTATATAGCCGCTTCCATGTTGCAAAAAAGGCACTTGTGGATAAAGACCAGCCCAGGTCCCAGCATGTGGAGCAAGCCCTACACATACCAGGACTATATCAGAACTGATCCTCCCAGTGTCAAACAGCAACCATTGATAAAGGCGGACCAGATCCAAGAATGGTGCTTAATTAGCATTGCCTGTGGAAAGGGGTGAGGTAACTGAGTCTGAACAGCTACCAACAGGAGGAATATATTGCAAACCAAAATCAGGCGTGCATGGTATGGTGTTGGTCAGACACCAGATTTGTAGCATAACTACGGTATAGAAGCGGTTATATACAGGTTACAGGTATGTGTGCTCTATTATGGTTCTGCTTTTAACTTTATCTAGGAGGCCGCATGGCACATGAAATACAGAATGTAGAGTAGGACCCCCCTATTGAGATTTGCCGTGACGTTGGCAGGGGTGGCTCAAAAAATTGATCAATTATTTGCTAAAAATCTCATTTTTTTATTATAGTACAGTTGGAATAAATCTGTGAATTTTCACTTTTTATATGATGCATGCCAATTTCAGATCGTGCTGGCTCCCCTCTCTCTCTGTTTGGTCGTAGTTATGCTACAAATTCTGGTGGCCGGTCACCACCATGCCATGCACGCCTGATTTTGGTTTGCTATGTATTCCTCCTGTTGGTAGCTGTTCAGATTCAGTTACCTCACCCCTTTCCACAGGCAATGCTAATTAAGCACCATCTTGGATCTGGTCCGCCTTTATCAATGGTTGCTGTTTGGCACTGGGAGGATCAGTTCTGATATAGTCCTGGTATGGTGCAGAGCTTGCTCCACATGCTGGGACCTGGGCTGGTCTCTATCCACAAGTGCCTTTTTTGCAACATAGAAGCGGTTATATACAGGTTACAGGTATGTGTGCTCTATTATGGTTCTGCTTTTAACTTTATCTAGGAGGCCGCATGGCACATGAAATACAGAATGTAGAGTAGGACCCCCCTATTGAGATTTGCCGTGACGTTGGCAGGGGTGGCTCAAAAAATTGATCAATTATTTGCTAAAAATCTCATTTTTTTTTATTGTAGTACAGTTGGAATAAATCTGTGAATTTTCACTTTTTATATGATGCATGCCAATTTCAGATCGTGCTGGCTCCCCTCTCACTCACCTGAAGAGGTTGTGATAGTCTCAACCACTGATAGAGCATAGGATGATGGCGTCTGCTGCAGCCCCACGTGGATGTGCATACAAATCAGAGTGAGGAGGGCGTTAATGCCGCGCATCAGCCAAAATGAAGATGTAGCACGTTTATGTTATAAACGTATTCTTTTATTCCATCGGTTTACGCGTTTCGAGGATATACCTCTTCAGGATCAGTGCATCAACATAGTATATACATATATATATACTATGTTGATGCACTGGTCATGAAGAAGAGGTATATCCTCGAAACGCGTAGACCGATGGAATAAAAAGAAGGGAATTTTGTTTACTTACCGTAAATTCCTTTTCTTCTAGCTCCAATTGGGAGACCCAGACAATTGGGTGTATAGGCTATGCCTCCGGAGGCCGCACAAAGTATTACACTTAAAAGTGTTAAGCCCCTCCCCTTCTGCCTATACACCCCCCGTGCTCCCACGGGCTCCTCAGTTTTGGTGCAAAAGCAAGAAGGAGGAAAAAGAATTATAAACTGGTTTAAAGTAACTTCAATCCGAAGGAATATCGGAGAACTGAAACCATTCAACATGAACAACATGTGTACACAAAAAAACAGAAGCGGGTGCTGGGTCTCCCAATTGGAGCTAGAAGAAAAGGAATTTACGGTAAGTAAACAAAATTCCCTTCTTCTTTGTCGCTCCATTGGGAGACCCAGACAATTGGGACGTCCAAAAGCAGTCCCCGGGTGGGTAAAATAATACCTCGTAAGAGAGCCGTAAAACGGCCTCTTCCTACAGGTGGGCAACCGCCGCCTGAAGGACTCGTCTACCTAGGCTGGCATCCGCCGAAGCATAGGTATGCACCTGATAGGGTTTCGTGAAAGTGTGCAGGCTCGACCAGGTAGCCGCCTGACACACCTGCTGAGCCGTAGCCTGGTGCCTCAAAGCCCAGGACGCGCCCACGGCTCTGGTAGAATGGGCCTTCAGCCCTGAGGGAACCGGAAGCCCAGCCGAACGGTAAGCTTCGAGAATTGGCTCCTTGATCCACCGAGCCAGGGTTGATTTGGAAGCCTGTGACCCTTTACGCTGGCCAGCGACAAGGACAAAGAGTGCATCCGAGCGGCGCAGGGGCGCCGTACGAGAAATGTAGAGTCTGAGTGCTCTCACCAGATCTAACAAGTGCAAATCCTTTTCACATTGGTGAACTGGATGAGGACAAAAAGAAGGTAAGGAGATATCCTGATTGAGATGAAAGGGGGATACCACCTTAGGGAGAAATTCCGGAACCGGACGCAGAACCACCTTGTCCTGGTGAAACACCAGGAAGGGGGCTTTGCACGACAACGCTGCTAGCTCAGACACTCTCCGAAGTGAAGTGACTGCTACTAGAAAAACCACTTTCTGCGAAAGGCGTGAGAGAGAAATATCTCTCATTGGCTCGAATGGTGGTTTCTGAAGAACCATCAGTACCCTGTTCAGATCCCAGGGTTCTAACGGCCGCTTGTAAGGAGGAACGATTTGACAAACCCCCTGCAGGAACGTGCGTACCTGTGGAAGTCTGGCTAGGCGCTTCTGGAAAAACACAGAGAGCGCTGAGACTTGTCCCTTAAGGGAGCCGAGCGACAAACCCTTTTCCAGTCCAGATTGAAGGAAGGACAGAAAAGTGGGCAAGGCAAAAGGCCAGGGAGAAAAACCCTGAGCGGAGCACCACGACAGGAAAATTTTCCACGTCCTGTGGTAGATCTTGGCGGACGTTGGTTTCCTAGCCTGTCTCATAGTGGCAATGACGTCTTGAGATAACCCTGAAGACGCTAGGATCCAGGACTCAATGGCCACACAGTCAGGTTGAGGGCCGCAGAATTCAGATGGAAAAACGGCCCTTGAGATAGCAAGTCTGGTCGGTCTGGTAGTGCCCACGGTTGGCCGACCGTGAGATGCCACAGATCCGGGTACCACGACCGCCTCGGCCAGTCTGGAGCGACGAGGATGACGCGGCGGCAGTCGGCCCTGATCTTGCGTAACACTCTGGGCAACAGTGCCAGCGGAGGAAACACATAAGGGAGCTGAAACTGCGACCAATCCTGAACTAAGGCGTCTGCCGCCAGAGCTCTGGGATCCTGAGACCGTGCCATGAATGCCGAGACCTTGTTGTTGTGCCGGGACGCCATGAGGTCGACGTCCGGCACCCCCCAGCGGCAACAGATCTCCTGAAACACGTCCGGGTGAAGGGACCATTCCCCTGCGTCCAGGCCCTGGCGACTGAGATAATCTGCTTCCCAGTTTTCCACGCCTGGAATGTGAACTGCAGAGATGGTGGAGGCCGTGGCTTCCACCCACATCAAAATCCGCCGGACTTCCTGGAAGGCTTGCCGACTGCGTGTGCCGCCTTGGTGGTTGATGTATGCCACCGCTGTGGAATTGTCCGACTGAATTCTGATCTGCTTGCCTTCCAGCCACTGCTGGAACGCTTTCAGGGCAAGATACACTGCCCGTATTTCCAAAACATTGATCTGAAGCGAGGACTCTTGCTGGGTCCACGTACCCTGAGCCCTGTGGTGGAGAAAAACTGCTCCCCACCCTGACAGACTCGCGTCCGTCGTGACCACCTCCCAGGATGGGGGTAGGAAGGATTTCCCCTTCGATAATGAAGTGGGAAGAAGCCACCACCGAAGGGAAGCTTTGGTCGCCTGAGAGAGGGAGACGTTCCTGTCGAGGGACGTCGGCTTCCTGTACCATTTGCGTAGGATGTCCCATTGAAGAGGACGCAGGTGAAACTGCGCGAAAGGAACTGCCTCCATTGCTGCCACCATCTTCCCCAAGAAGTGCATGAGGCGCCTCAAGGTGTGTGACTGACCTTGAAGGAGAGATTGTACCCCTGTCTGTAGTGACCGCTGCTTGATCAGCGGAAGCTTCACTATCGCTGAGAGGGTATGAAACTCCATGCCAAGGTATGTCAGCGATTGGGCCGGTGTCAGATTTGACTTTGGAAAATTGATGATCCACCCGAAACTCTGGAGAGTCTCCAGGGTAGCGTCGAGGCTGTGTTGGCATGCCTCTAGAGAGGGTGCCTTGATCAACAGATCGTCCAAGTACGGGATCACCGAGTGACCCTGAGAGTGGAGGACCGCTACTACAGTAGCCATAACCTTGGTGAAAACCCGTGGGGCTGTTGCCAGGCCGAACGGCAGTGCCACGAACTGCAGGTGTTCGTTTTCTATGGCGAAGCGCAAGAAGCGCTGGTGCTCTGGAGCAATCGGTACGTGGAGATAAGCATCTTTGATATCGATCGATGCAAGGAAATCTCCTTGGGACATTGAGGCGATGACGGAGCGGAGGGATTCCATCCGGAACCGCCTGGTCTTTACGTGTTTGTTGAGAAGTTTCAGGTCCAGGACAGGTCGGAAAGACCCGTCCTTCTTTGGGACCACAAACAAGTTGGAGTAAAAACCGTGGCCCTGTTGCTGAAGAGGAACAGGGACCACCACTCCTTCTGCCTTCAGAGTGCCCAGCGCCTGCAGAAGCGCCTCGGCTCGCTCGGGAGGCGGGGATGACCTGAAGAATCGAGTCGGGGGACGAGAGGTGAACTCTATCTTGTAACCGTGAGACAGAATGTCTCTCACCCAACGGTCTTTTACCCGTGGCAGCCAGGTGTCGCAAAAGCGGGAGAGCCTGCCACCGACCGAGGATGCGGAGTGAGGAGGCCGAAAGTCATGAGGAAGCCGCTTTGGTAGCGGCACCTCCGGTGGTCTTTTTAGGACGTGACTTAGACCGCCATGCATCAGAGTTCCTTTGATCTTTCTGAGGCCTTTTGGACGAGGAGAATTGGGACCTGCCCGCGCCCCGAAAGGACCGAAACCTCGACTGCCCCTTCCTCTGTTGGGGTATGTTCGGTTTGGGCTGGGGTAAGGATGTATCCTTTCCCTTGGATTGTTTGATGATTTCATCCAAACGCTCGCCAAACAATCGGTCGCCAGAAATTGGCAAACTGGTTAAGCGCTTTTTGGAAACAGAATCTGCCTTCCATTCCCGTAGCCACAAAGCCATGCGGAGTACCACCGAATTGGCGGCTGCAACCGCCGTACGGCTCGCAGAGTCCAGGACAGCATTAATAGCGTAAGACGCAAATGCCGACGTCTGAGTGGTTATGGACGCCACCTGTGGCGCGGACGTGCGTGTGGCTGCGTCAATTTGCGCTTGACCTGCTGAGATAGCTTGTAGCGCGCATACGGCTGCGAATGCTGGGGCAAAAGAAGCGCCGATAGCTTCATAGATGGATTTCAACCAGAGCTCCATCTGCCTGTCAGTGGCATCTTTGAGTGAAGCCCCATCTTCCACTGCAAGTATGGATCTAGCTGCCAGTCTGGAGATTGGAGGATCCACTTTGGGACACTGAGCCCAACTTTTGACCACGTCAGGGGGAAAGGGATAACGTGTATCCTTAAGGCGCTTAGAAAAACGCTTATCTGGACAAGCATGGTGATTCTGGACTGCCTCTCTGAAATCAGAGTGGTCCAGAAACATACTCGGTGTACGCTTGGGAAACCTGAAACGGAATTTCTCCTGCTGAGAAGCTGACTCCTCCACCGGAGGAGCTGAGGGAGAAATATCCAACATACGATTGATGGACGCAATAAGGTCGTTCACTATGGCGTCCCCGTCCGGAGTATCAAGATTGAGAGCGGCCTCAGGATCAGAATCCTGATCAGCTGTCTCCGCATCATCAACCAGAGATTCCCCCCTCTGAGACCCTGCACAATATGATGATGTCGAGGGAAAATCTAAGCGAGCTCGCTTAGTCGGTCTGGGGCTGGGGTCTGTGTCAGAACCCTCAGCCTGGGATCCATGAGATACCCCGGGAGGACATTGTTGGTCCAGCTGAGGTGGGCCAGGGAACAAAGATTCAACAGAGTCCCTGTGCTGAGATACCGGCCTGGACTGCAAGGCTTCTAGTATCTTAGCCATAGTCTCAGAGTTTTGCAAACTCCGTCCCCGTCACCTGAACAGTGTTAGCAGGTGGCTCCCCCTGGGCCCCCCCTAGCAGAGGCTCTGGCTGAGCAAGTGCCACAGGGGCCGAACAGTGCACACAATGAGGGTCAGTGGAACCTGCCGGTAGCGGGGTCGTACATGCGGCGCAGGCAACATAATAAGCCTGTGTTTTGGCACCCCTGCCTTTCGTGGGCGCCAGAAATCAACTGTGCACCATACAGTGTAAAATAAACATATAATGTTACACTACTGCACAATGGGGCTAGCACCACAGGTGCTGCTTACCACCCGCTTAAAGCGGTTGTGAGGCCACCAGAGTCCCTGCCTGGGTCTCCCAGACTTTGTCCCCCTCTGCAGCGTCCGAGGAGCTGACAGGAATGGCTGCCGGCGTCCTGAGGAGAGGAGGGAGCCGTGGGCGTGACCCAGAAAGTGCGGGAACTGGTGCCCGCACTGTGCACAGTGAGGGGGGTGGAGTATGCAAAGCATGCTCCAGCCCTCAGTGCTGCTCGTTCTGTGCAGCGTCCCGCCCTTCCCCTGCCTGTCAGGGCTGGGGGTGGGAGGAAAGGAAACTAGGCCGCAAAAAGCCGGGGACTCTAGTAATAAACGCGGCCGCCGTAAAAGCGCGGCCGGGTGGAAGTCCCCGGCGCACTACAAGTCCCAGCCGCGCCGCAGTGTTTCCATGGCAGCGGCGGTCAGTGCGGCAGTCCCTATACATAAACACACTCAGCAACGCTGAGTGTGTAATGGCACATATTAACCCGGTCAGCGCCGCGGTCCCCGGTGCACTAGCACACCCAGCAAAGCTGGAGTGTTGCTGTGCGCGGTCCCCACCGGGATACAGAGTACCTCCAAGTAGCAGGGCCATGTCCCTGAACGATACCCGGCTCCTATCCAGCAGGCTCCACAGGAGTTGTGGATGAAGCACGGTCTCAGTGCCTGGAGACCGATAGGATCCCACTTCCACCAGAGCCCTGAGGGGGATGGGGAAGGAAAACAGCATGTGGGCTCCAGCCTCCGTACCCGCAATGGATACCTCAACCTTACAACACCGCCGACAAGAGTGGGGTGAGAAGGGAGCATGCTGGGGGCTCTATATGGGCCCACTTTTCTTCCATCCGACATGGTCAGCAGCTGCTGCTGACCACTCTCTGGAGCTGTGCGTGCATGTCTGACCTCCTTCGCACAAAGCAAAAAACTGTAGAGCCCGTGGGAGCACGGGGGGTGTATAGGCAGAAGGGGAGGGGCTTAACACTTTTAAGTGTAATACTTTGTGCGGCCTCCGGAGGCATAGCCTATACACCCAATTGTCTGGGTCTCCCAATGGAGCGACAAAGAAAATACGTTTATAACATCAACGTGCTACATCTTCATTTTGGCTGATGAGCGGCATTAACCCCCTCTTCACTCTGATTTGTATGCAGATTCACATTGAAGGCATCAAAACTATGAATTAAAACATGGGGAATGAAATACTTAAAAAAAGTGTGAAACAACTGAAGATGTGTCTTATATTCTAGGTTCTTCAAAGTAGCCACCTTTTGCTTGGATTACTGCTTTGCACACTCTTGATGAGCTTCAAGAGGTAGTCACCAGAAATGGTCTTCCAACAGTCTTGAAGGAGTTCCCAGAGATGCTTAGCACTTGTTGGCCCTTTTGCCTTCACTCTGCAGTCCAGCTCACCCCAAACCATCTCAACTGGGTCCAGGTCTGGTGACTGTGGAGGCCAGGTCATCTGGTGTAGCACCCCATCACTCTCCTTCTTAGTCAAATAGCCCTTACACAGCATAGAGGTGTGTTTGGGGTCATTGTCCTGTTGAAAAATAAATGTTGGTCCAACTAAACGCAAACCGGATGGAATAGCATGCCGCTGCAAGATGCTGTGGTAGCCATGCTGGTTCTGTATGCCTTCAATTTTGAATAAATCCCCAACGGTGTCACCAAAGCACCCCCACACCATCACACCTCCTCCTCCATGCTTCATGGTGGGAACCAGGCATGTAGAGTCCGTCTGGTCACCTTTTCTGCATCGCACAAAGACACGGTGGTTGGATCCAAAGATCTCATCAGACCAAAGCACAGATTTCCACTGGTCTAATGTCCATTCCTTGTGTTCTTTAGCCCAAACAAGTCTTTTCTGCTTGTTGCTTGTCCATAACAGTGGTTTCCCAGCAGCTATTTTACCATGAAGGCCTGCTGCACAAAGTCTCCTCTTAACAGTTGTTCTAGAGATGTGTCTGCTGCTAGAACTCTGTGTGGCATTGACCTGGTCTCTAATCTGAGCTGCTGTTAACCTGCGATTTCTGAGACTGGTGACTCAGATAAACTTATCCTCCGCAGCAGAGGTGACTCTTGGTCTTCCTTTCCTGGGGCGGTCATCATGTGAGCCAGTTTGATGGTAGTGTTTGATGGTTTTTGCCACTGCACTTTGGGGCACTTTCAAAGTTTTCCAATTTTTTTGAACTGACTGACCTTCATTTCTTAAAGTAATGATGGCCACTCGTTTTTCTTTACTTAGCTGCTTTTTTCTAGCCATAATACAAATTCTAACAGTCTATTCAGTAGGACTATCAGCTGTGTATCCACTAGACTTCTGCACAACACAACTGATGGTCCCAACCCCACTTCAAAGGCAAGAAATCCTGCTTATTAATCCTGACAGGGCACAACTGTAAAGCGAAAACCATTTCTGGTGACTACCTCTTAAAGCTCAACAAGAGAATGCCAAGAGTGTGCAAAGCCGTAATCAAAGCAAAAGATGGCTACTTTGAAGAACCTAGAATATAAAGACATATTTTCAGTTGTTTCACACTTTTTTGTTAAGTATTTTATTCCACATGTGTTAATTCACAGTTTTGATGCCTTCATTATTAATCTACAATTTTCAGAGTCATGAAAATAAACTCTTTGAATGAGGTGTGTCCAAACATTTGGTCTGTACTGTATGTTATCTCTATACTACAGGTGTATGTACATTGACATTCAGTAACAGAAGAAGAATGGTTCATAATGGAGTGGAATGGGAAGACTAAGGGTATCTGCGATTCATTTGTGTGTTCAAGGATGATATCTACATATAGAGAATTGATGCTTACTCTGGAACCACTTGCTTTATGGCTGGCTTCACGTATCCATCTGCTTTTGCTACAGAGAATGAAAATAAAGAAGAATTAAATAACAGATTGTAAGAGAGAAATCACATACTAATTTTCACAGACCTTCTCATTCAGAACTGATTACCAACAGACTACAAATAAACAGCAAACACTTATACCTGAAAATACTAACCGGTATATTAAACTTGATTTAGCATTTTGTTTGTTTTATTGTCAGGCCTTACAGTTGAGTAACCAATATTTTTGGCCAGGGTAATATCAAACTATATAAGCAGCTTATGGTTACCTAATATTAACCCCTTAACGACCGCAGGCCGTAAAATTACGTCCTTGCGGTCATGTTACTGCCCGCGGTCTGCCGGCAGCATCATGCTGCGATCGGCACACATCTCAGCTGATTTTCACAGCTGAGCTGTGTGCCTGCTAGGCACGAGCAGAATCGTTATCTGCTCGTGCCGTTTAACCCCTTATATGGCGCTGTCAATATGTGACAGCGCCATTATAAGCGCGATCGCGGTAAACGTTTACTTACCGCCCGATACCGGAAGTCACGTGACACGATCACGTGACTTCCGATAGTTGTCATGGTAGCACAGGGTCATGTGATGACTCCTGTACTACACCTGACTTGCTTTCACTTTCGCTGTGCCAGCGGCACAGCAAAAGAGAAAGAGCGTATCTGCTGTTTACAGCCTTGTAGCTGTGATCAGCAGATACTGCAGAGCGATCGGAATGCTGATCGCAATAGCCCCCTAGGGGGACTAGTAAAATTAAAAAAAAAAAAAAAAGTTTTAAAAAATTAAAACAAAAAAACCTAAAAGTTCAAATCACCCCCCATTCGCCCCATTGAAAATTAAAGGGTTAAAAAAATAAAAAATATACACACATTTGGTATCGCCGCGTTCAGAAACTCCCGATCAAAATATAAAATCAATTAATCTGATCAGTATACGGCGTAGCGGCAAAAAAATTCCAAACGCCAAAACGATGTTTTTTTGTCGCCACAACTTTTGCGCAAAATGCAATAATAGGCGATCAAAACGTAGCATCTGCGCAAAAATGGTACCGTTAAAAACGTCAGCTCGAGACGCAAAAAAAAAAGCAGTCATTGAGCCATAGATCCTGAAAAATGAGAACGGTACGGGTCACGGCATATGGCGAAAACGTGCGCCACTTTTTTCGGACAAACTTCCGATTTATTTTAACCCCTTATATAAAAGTAAACCTATACAAGTTTGGTGTCTACGAACTCGCACTGACCTGAGGCATCACACCCACACATCAGTTTTACCATATAGTGAACACAGTGAATAAAATATCTCAAAAACCATAGTGCTATCGCACTTTTTTTGCAATTTTTCTGCATTTGGATTTTTTTTTGCCGTTTTCTAGTACACTATATGGTAAAACTGATGGTTTCATTTAAAAGTACAGCTCGTTCCGCAAAAAATGAGCCCTCACATGACCATATTGACTGAAAAATAAAGTTACGTCTCAGAAAAAGAATGGCGAAAAAAAAAACACGGAAAGCGAAAAATCGGCCGGTCGTGAAGGGGTTAAAGAGGATTTACCCAACAGATATCAAACTAAATAGATCACCAGGCTGTGCCCTAGCAACTATGGGTATCACCAAGACTAGTAGGTAAAAGCAAGTTCACAATCAGTGCTAGGACATGCAGCGGGTAAAACAGGCCAAGTGGAATGCAATAAAAAAAAAAAAAAAAAGCGCATTCCAATCAGACCCATGTTACTCTATGGGGCCGTTCCCATCTGCTATTTTTTTTTGTCAGCAATAATCAGACTGAGAAAACAATCGCAGCATGCAGTGGGTGTAATCCGATCTGCATTCGCTCGCACCCATACAAGTCTATGGGTGCGAGTGAAACATCGCACTGCACTTGGATGACATCCAAGTGCAATGCAATAATCGCATCAGCTGACAATGGAGGAGATGGGGAGATTAGTCCCTCCCTCTCCTCCGCAACTGTAATCCGACCAGATCACTGTTGGCTGACACTCACGCTCACAGCAGAGCAGTAGCCAAGGGTCATTAGCATATCGCATAGGATGCCATACGCTCGTGGGTCCCCAGCCTCAGAGTGCCACTGATAACTGATCCCGCCATGTTAATTATCCTTAGCTGGCTAATTTGGAACATTCGCTGTATCCACTGACCCTTGTATTTCATACACAATGCAGCCATGGGGCAGCAGTGTTCTGAGCAGCATTGCTGTATTTTTTCAATAAGGTTTTCACTAGTGCAACATGTACAGGTGAAGCATATTTATTCCATGCACTTTACCTGTACAAGATGTGAACGAAGACAGAAATAATGGATAACTCAAAATCCGCAAAGTTAAGAATAGAAAGCTACATGGAAAATTGGACAATCTAGGACCAAACATGTAACTATAGACAGCAGCTAGCTCACACATGCATACACTTCTACCACTAAAGAGAGATCAGCAAGCAGCTCCATCTTACAAGGATTGCAGAGCACTGGTGTGTAATACTTTGAGAACACTTCATCTTTCGGCCTGTCAGGAAACACATAGATGAGATAGTTCAGATCTCCAAGTCGGTCCGCCAGCGAACGTACTGAAAAATCTCGGCTGGTGAATGGCATCAGGTTCCACAAGGCCCTCTCCGCTAAACAGACAATGACAGTAATGTTAGCTCATCAAAGGAAGCAAAATATCGGAATTTGACACCTGATGCCATAACTGATGCAACAAGTATACTTTTATCAACAAAACTAGAAAGCAAATAATATAAAGAGGTTTCTTAGTTAAAGGCGTAAACTTACGCAACTCAAACTTCCACGCTATTGTTATGCCTCCAATCTCTGAATCACTGAAGCGCAGAAGAAAAGTCCCATCCCTCTTGTTCACCAACATATCGTGAGCTTGCTGCTTGTTGACAAAGCCCAGAATAGCCCTGAAATGAAACAAAAAATAAAGTAGCTATGACATTATATCATGCTAGAGTTGGGCAAAATGCTGAATTACACAAGGCATAGTAGCACCGAACCTGAAGTGAATAGTAGTAACCAAAGGATAAATAAGGAGAATGCTTGGAAAACATATATAGGTGCATTCACTAGCTAAAATTAAAGATTAATTGTGAGAAGTTCTGAATCAGTGCTGGTGAGAGACTTCCTTTAGCTTTTCTCTGTCGTCCATAGCGACCGGCAGAAAAAAAAAAGCACTGTCCGTGATTTTTTTAAAATGTTCCGCAAGTTTTTACTGTGCATGCGCTAAAGACACTGCTATACATAGTACAAACGTTAGATGGTAGGATGTTTGGGCTCCTGGGAGGGGTCACTTAATTCCTGTCAGGTGTTGTCGGCGTCCCTTCCGTTCTGGATCACAGTGCACCATTCCACTGATTGGCTGAAACTCAGGAGAGATGTGAAGCGTACTCCCCATCTTAAGCCCTCATTCATTACATCAATAAGAAGCTGCAGGTGAAAAAGGGGCAAAGGGTAGTGGGATTTGGGGATCTATACTGTTGTGGATATGCCCGTGGTGGGGTTTAGGGGATCTATAATGCCGGGGAATGCCTGTGGTGGAGTTTACGGTGGGTATATAATACAGGGGGGGGAGGGGGGGGGTACCTGCAGTGGGATTTTAAGGGTCTATAATACTTTAGGAATAACCTGTGTGTTGGGATTTCGGGTGTATATGCAATGTCTGTTGTGGGCTTTGGGGGGTTAACAATGCAGGCAGGACCTCTGTGGTGGGATTTAGGGGAGGGGGGCGAAATTAAAGGGATGCCTATTGTGAGATTTGGGAGGTATGCAATGCTGGTAGGACCTTTGTGGTGGGATTTGAGAAAGGGGGAATTGGAACTGTTGTAGGGACACCTGTTGTGAGATTTAGAGAGTCTACAGTGGTGGTGGTGGTAAACCTGCGCTGGAATATTGGTGGTCTACAATGCCTGTCGTAGGATTTGGAGTGTGTCCAATGCACGGGGACACTTTGGATGTAATTTTAGGGTGTGTGATTCTGGGAAGATGACTGGGAATTTTTTGAGTGTATAATGCTGTAGGGATGCCTGTGCTGGGATGTGCTGTGTATGCCTGTGCTGGGATTTGCGGGGTGTACAATGCTGAAGGGATGCCTGTAGTGATTCTGAGGGTCTTTAATGCCGTGGGGATGTCTGTGGTGGGAGTATGTGATAATGGGGAGGATGGGAAGGAGAGATGCCGATGTGGTATTTGGGGTGGAGTACAATGCTGGTGAGTTGCTTGTGGTGGAAAATAGGTTATGTGCAATGCTGAGGAGGAAGCTTGAGGTGAGATTTACACCCCAATGACAGCTCTCGTATAGCCCTTCTACCCAGGGATAGCTTTCTGGGTAGAGAACCTGGCTAGTTTGTGCATTGCAGTCCATGCTTCTACTGTGTTGCATGGAGATGTGTATGAGCCCTTACAATAAGTGGCACTTTGAAGACAACCATAATGCTGATGTGGCCCTTGGTGAAAATGAGTTTGACACCCCTGTCTTATACAATTATTCAACACTAAATTATGAAGATATTTTAGCAAATTAATCAAAAAGCAAAACCTAAATGTTGTTTAGTGGTGGACATTCCCTTAAAGGACTTTCAGTTATAAATGATAAACTTATACATCAGACAGGGTCAAACAAGTGCAACAGAGATAATTTGCAGTAGAAAGCTTGGCATGGCTATCTCTAGGTGAGTAAATGGCTGGGTGGATCAGTGATCGTGACACGCCACAATGGCCTGTAGGCATTTCTGAACTCTCGCACAGTTCACACTTACCCATCATTCCAGTGAGGCTTTAAGTGCTTTTTCAACACTTCCATTACTCCATCAAACCACTGCCAGAAGGTGTAATTCCATCCTGGCAAATTCTCCTGCATAAAGAAAAGGCACAGGATTCAAAAGCTATAGCTATATTTCTATCTCCCTATCCTGAATGATGGAGAAAAGAAGCTGCTTTTATATAACGTATCTGCCACATTGATCTATTTAACGTGCAAGTGATACATAACTTTTCTTAAAATGACATGAGTAAAACTGGAGAGTGCCTTTGCATTAGGACTCCACAGTAGCTCAGCAATGTGCGGGACTATGATGTGATACTCCAAAGCAGCAACATTGGACCACGACCAGCTCGGAGGGTGTGACCCCTAACCGGGCACAGAATGTAATCACATACTCGCAATTTAATAGCCTCTGGCCAGTTAGCCTCTCACCCTGTTAAACTGTGCCCAGGACACGGTCATGTTGTTGTAGTCTTCCTTGTGATTACTGGTGTTGTTAAAAAGCTTTTGTGCCAAGAACACAAGATTTTCATCGCTGAGCCCTCTGTTACTCTGAACCTCTGCCTTAAACTTCATGTTCAAAGCCTCACATAGCTGAGGCCAAAGAACTTTGTCAGGAACCACAAATGGCACCCGGCCCTGTGAAGAACAGATGCAAACATCTGAAGGTGAAATATTTGCCATAGGGTTAAAAAAAATATATATATATATATATACACACACATATATATACACACACACACACACACACACTAGTATAAGAGGATCAGGACTAAAACTATTTAATACACGTCACAGATGAAATATATCACTTACAGGCTCTGCAAACGCATTGTCCCACAAGACAGTCGCTGTGGCATTGTTATCCTGACTCCCATGGACGATTACCACAACAGGGAGGGAAAGAGTCTGAAAGGAAAAAAGAAATAAAGTATATGCTGCTGAAAAAAAAAAGAAAAAAAAAAAAGTATAAAAACTCAGAAGGAAAGATCAGAAATTAAAAAATTTAAGTGAAACTCCTCCTGGCCAAGCTATAGTCAGCATGAAAAACAGGCTCAGTTATTCTTATTATCATCTAAAGAATAAAGTTTTTCTTTAAAACAAAGCTTAAAGGGATATTAACAATTTATTAAGGTGCTTTAATTAAATGGCAGGTCAATAAGAAAGCTTACAGTTGATTTGCTTTTCTATATGCAGTCATTGTCTTGCAATGAGATCTTTTATCTTTTATAGTGTACAGCTGGTTTCCATGGAACTTGACCAGCAATGCTTTCCCAGACCACAGTAGAGTGTTTGCAGTTTTGCAGTTCCAGGACAGGAGTGGACTCCCAACATCTCGGCTGCTTCTATCCAGACCATTGATTTATATACATTAGTTATCTGCTCACCTCCGTCCCCTTCCCTCTCAGCTCATGCCAAGCTGCTGATTTAATATTGGTGTCACACACAGCGACGACGACAACGACGTCGCTGCTACGTTACCATTTTCTGTGACGTTGCAGCGACGTCCAGTCACGGTCGCTGTGTGTGACATCCAGCAACGAGCTGGCCCCTGCTGTGAGGTCGTTGCTCGTTGCTGAATGTCCGGCTTCATTTTTTCGTCGTTGCTCTCCTGCTGTGACTCACACATCGCTGTTTGTGACAGCGAGAGAGCGACGAAATGAAGCGAGCAGAGAGCAGGAGCCGGCATCTGCGGAAAGCTGTAACCACTGTAAACATCGGGTAACCAAGGGAAGACCTTTCCCTGGTTACCCGATATTTACCTTCGTTACCAGCCTCCGCCGCTCTTGCTGCTAGTGCCGGCTCCTGCTCTGTGCACATGTAGCTGCAGTACACATCGGGTTAATTAACCCTATGTGTACTGTAGCTAGGAGAGCAAGGAGCCAGCACTAAGCAGTATGCGCGGCTCCCTGCTCTCTGCACATGTAGCGACGTTATGATCGCTGCTGCGTCGCTGTGTTTGACAGCTAAGCAGCGATCATAACAGCGACTTACAAGGTCGCTGTTACGTCACAGGAAATGGTGACGTAACAGCGATGTCGTTGTCGCTATATGTGAACCCAGCTTAAGGCTTGCTAAATCATCAGCTGGCATCTCCTATTCCTGACTCTCTGCTCTTGCTGTCTGGAACTGTATGCTTGCTCAAATGTCCTGTTATCTACATATGTAAATACAGTGATAGCAATGTAGACTCATAACAAACCACTGATAAATGTGTTATAGCAAAACCTGTGCTGAGCTTTACAGTTTTATTAATACTATAGTTCTTATATTAGTTAACACTATATATTATATTAACACTCAAGGAGGAGATCATGGCCTGCCCGAAACCAAGAAGTGAGTAGATTGTAAGGAGAACAACTAATTTTTATGCAATGTTTGTTACATGCAAATGCTTTTTTCAGACTAGTCCTGTCTTATATCAATAGGCCAAGGAGTGTGTGATCGACATGATCTATATTATTTGTGACATCTTAGAGATGAAGAGTACTGCTCAGCCTCCAGCTGTGGAGAAGCCTAGTTTTTCAATGTGCTCTCAGCTTCTTGGTAAAGTGCGGTGTGCCAATGAAGCCAGGGAGAGGATACCTGGATATTGGTTGTTTTGGGGTAAATCCACGTTGTTCTGAGATGCCGAAGATTGTATAAAGGATAGTATGGTGCCCGGCTAATCCACCTGTCCCCCCGCTACTCCCTGACCTCTCCTTTCTGCCAATCCCTTCACTGGCTTCCCATTGCCCAACGACTCCAGTTCAAAACACTAACCATGACATACAAAGCCATCCACAACCTGTCTCCTCCCTACATCTGTGACCTAGTCTCCCGGTACTTACCTGCACGTAACCTTTGATCCTCACAAGATCTCCTTCTCTGCTCCCCTCTCATCTCCTCTTCCCACCATCGCATCCAAGATTTCTCCCGTGCCTCCCCCATACTCTGGAATGCTCTGCCACAACACATCAGACTCTCACCGACCTTGGCAAGCTTCAAAAGGAACCTGAAGACCCACCTCTTCTGACAAGCCTACAACCTGCCATAATCCTCAGTCTGATACAGCGCCGCACAATCAGCTCTACCCTCACCTACTGTATCCTCACCTATCCCTTGTAGACTGTGAGCCCTCGCGGGCAGCGACCTCTACACTTCTGTACCAGTCTGTGTCTTGTATTGTTTATGATTATTGTACTTGTCCCTATTATGTACACCCCTTTCACATGTAAAGCGCCATGGAATTGATGGCGCTATAATAATAATAATAATAATAATAATAATAATAATAGTATGGAGGACGTTAATCATGTATCCACAGGGCACGGTTACAGAATATGAGGCAGGACGAGTCTGTAGAAAACAACATCCTGTTGGATTAGTTCTATACAAAGAATGATGCATGAAAGTAGTTTTCTACAACATAGAAACATAGTACCAATAATATGTGGGTTAGGCAAGGCAAAGGTGCAAAATACTGACGAATAGCCACATAACGTAATCATTTTTAAAGGGTGCCTGCTTAGTACTAAAGGTGTACACAAATAAGACATGTACAGGGTGCCAGTCACACAATTATAAGTACACCATGCCAGCTTACAGCCTATGGGTCTGTTTACATTATTGATGTGCACACTATAAAGGGGGTTTTCCCCTCTCCAAGATCCTATCCCAATATGTAGTAGGTCTAATAATAAGAATATTCGCAAATGCCTCCAATTAGAAATGTAGTCTAGTCCTCCTGAAAAGCTACGTCACTTATCTCATGTGCAGGGCATTACAGTAGATTAAGTATCCAAGGTTATGGCGATATACCTAAAGTCCTGCAATGCCCTACACATGAGGTAAGTGACATAGCTTACCAGGAAAACTAGACTACATTTCTAATTGGAGGTAATTGCTGATATTATTTCTCCTACTACATATTGAGATAGAATCTTCGAGATGGGAATAACCCTTTAACAATCACAGACCAGCAACTTGTTTACAGATTGTATGAAGTTTGAGTATTTTAGGCAGTACGTACATGTGCACTGAATGATTTGTAACAGATCGTTCTGTGCACATAGACTGCCATTGTTCTAAGAAGCATACATTTTCTTTACACAGGACAATACGCTGCCGAGAACAATGATTTTTAAGCCTTTTAAAAAATAATTTCCCCTGATTTACAAGTATGCTGCCAATTTATATTTTGATGAAAACATGCAAGTTCTCAACCCGTGTCAAGTGTCTTTAATGTATATGTTACCGGCAATGTGTAAAAACAGACATTCTATAGAACACCTAGGCAATGTATACAATGCCGGAAATGGGTCGTTAAAGTATGAAATACATCAGATGTTCATACATTTCCTAGTCATTCTATAGAATACCTAAATGACACACAGGCGGAGTGTAGAATACTACAGGGGTGGTCTGTCCAAAAGTAGGTGGATAGAGCAAGCAGCAGCAGATCTGTGAAACTGGCTCAGTTGCCCTTAGCATTAAAATGCCATTCTAGCCTCCTGTGCTGCAACAAATAGTCAGGGATGACACTTCTGATTTTTTTTTTTTCCCAGCAAAGATATCCTGTTGTTCATTTTGCATTTCTTCTTTCATGTTTTTGACTGTTTGTTACTAAAGACTTTTCCAATCTGGGCATTATATCAGATTTTGCCCTGAGCAGTTTTTGTCATTTTTTATAATACCTAGACATTTTATGTAATGCCTAGAGAAAGTATAGAACGCAGATATTTCATACCTTGCCTGAAAATGACAGGGATTGTATACATTGCCTAGGTATTCTATAGAATGCCGGGTTTTCATACATTGCCTGAAACATATACACTAACATTACAATCTAAAGCAAACTGGATCAAACCGGTTTAAAAGTCACCAGTATTATTGGAAACCTATTAAGCCAGGAGCTCAGTGGTCCAGAATCCATTAACTTAATGCTTTCATGGGTCCAGATAATTGTACTGTAAAACTAATTAAATCATATTGCTATTGAGGAACACTTACAGAAGATTGTTCACTACATCTGTATCATGATACTTACCTTCACCTGGAAAACTAATTCATTTCCCCCGACACTGAACTGAGACTCAAACAATATAGTGAACTTCTCCTCGGTGACCGACTCTGCCCCTCGCCGGTCAGAACGTTTGATCCTCTTCAACGACTAAAGAGAAGAAAATGAAACATTGGTCAAACAGCAACATGTATAGCTTCGTCTTAAGTAGATTACATGAGGGGACCCTCTAAAGAATGTCAATGAAGCACCACACTAATGAAGACATAAAGCTTAAAAAAGTTAAATTGCCCTGCTTGCCCTGTTGGTTGCGTTCTCACTGGGCAAAGAAGGGAATTTTGTTTACTTACCGTAAATTCCTTTTCTTCTAGCTCCAATTGGGAGACCCAGACAATTGGGTGTATAGCTACTGCCTCCGGAGGCCACACAAAGTATTACACTTAAAAGTGTAAGGCCCCTCCCCTTCTGGCTATACACCCCCCCGTGGGATCACAGGCTCCTCAGTTTTAGTGCAAAAGCAAGAAGGAGGAAAGCCAATAACTGTTTTAAATACAAATTCAACCCGAGAAACAGCCTCGGAGAACTGAACTGTTCAACATGAACAACATGTGCACCCGAAAAAAACAAACTTCCTAAGAAAACAGGGCGGGTGCTGGGTCTCCCAATTGGAGCTAGAAGAAAAGGAATTTACGGTAAGTAAACAAAATTCCCTTCTTCTTTGTCGCTCCTAATTGGGAGACCCAGACAATTGGGACGTCCAAAAGCAGTCCCTGGGTGGGTAAAAGAATACCTCGTGATAGGGCCGTCAAACAGCCCTTTCCTACAGGTGAGCCACCGCCGCCTGAAGGACTTGTCTACCTAGGCCGGCATCCGCCGAAGCGTAGGTATGCACCTGATAATGCTTGGTAAAAGTGTGCAGACTCGACCAGGTAGCCGCCTGGCACACCTGCTGAGCCGTAGCCTGGTGCCGTAATGCCCAGGACGCACCCACGGCTCTGGTAGAATGGGCCTTCAGCCCTGATGGAATCGGAAGCCCAGCCGAACGGTAGGTGTGAAGATTTGGTTCCTTGATCCACCGCGCAAGGGTGGATTTGGAAGCTTGCGACCCTTTACGCTGACCAGCGACAAGGACAAAGAGTGCATCCGAGCGGCGCAGAGACGCCGTGCGGGAAATGTAGATCCTGAGTGCTCTCACCAGATCCAATAAATGCAAACCCTTTTCAAATTGGTGAACTGGATGCGGACACAAAGACGGTAAAGTGATATCTTGATTGAGATGAAAGGAAGATACCACCTTGGGAAGAAATTCTGGAATTGGACGCAGAACTACCTTGTCCTGGTGAAACACCAGGAATGGAGATCTGCATGATAACGCCGCCAGCTCGGACACTCTCCGAAGAGACGTGACCGCCACTAGAAAGGCCACTTTCTGTGAAAGACGAGAAAGGGAAACCTCCTTCATAGGCTCGAAAGGCGGCTTCTGGAGAGCAATTAGAACCTTGTTCAGGTCCCAGGGCTCCAACGGCCGCTTGTAAGGGGGGACGATATGACAAACCCCTTGCAGGAACGTGCGTACCTGAGGAAGTCGCGCCAGGCGTTTCTGAAAAAATACGGATAGCGCGGAGACTTGACCTTTAAGGGAGCCAAGCGACAAACCTTTTTCCAACCCAGACTGCAGGAAGGAAAGAAAAGTAGGCAATGCAAAAGGCCAGGGAGAAACTCCCTGAGCAGAGCACCAAGATAGGAATATCCTCCACGTCCTGTGGTAGATCTTGGCGGAGGATGGCTTCCTAGCCTGTCTCATGGTGGCAACCACTTCATGAGATAAACCTGAGGCCGCTAGGATCCAGGACTCAATGGCCACACAGTCAGGTTCAGGGCCACAGAATTCAGATGGAAAAACGGCCCTTGAGACAGCAAGTCTGGACGGTCTGGTAGTGCCCACGGATGGCCTACCGTGAGGTGCCACAGATCCGGGTACCACGACCTCCTTGGCCAGTCTGGAGCGACGAGAATGGCGCGGCGGCAGTCGGACCTGATTTTGCGGAGCACTCTGGGCAACAATGCCAGAGGTGGGAACACATACGGTAGCCGGAACTGCGACCAATCTTGAACTAAGGCGTCTGCCGCCAGAGCTCGGTGATCGTGAGACCGTGCCATGAAAACCGGGACTTTGTTGTTGTGCCGTGACGCCATCAGGTCGACGTCCGGCATCCCCCAGCGGCGACAGATCTCCTGAAACACGTCCGGGTGAAGGGACCATTCCCCTGCGTCCATGCCCTGGCGACTGAGAAAGTCTGCTTCCCAGTTTTCTACGCCTGGGATGTGGACTGCGGATATGGTGGATGCCGTGTCTTCCACCCACGTCAGAATCCGCCGGACTTCCTGGAAGGCTTGCCGACTGCGTGTTCCCCCTTGGTGGTTGATGTATGCCACCGCTGTGGAGTTGTCCGACTGAATTCGGATCTGCTTGCCTTCCAGCCACTGTTGGAAGGCTTGTAGGGCAAGATAGACTGCTCTGATTTCCAGAACATTGATCTGAAGGGTGGACTCTTTCCGAGTCCACGTACCTTGAGCCCTGTGGTGGAGAAACACTGCTCCCCACCCTGATAGACTCGCATCTGTCGTGACCACCGCCCAGGATGGGGGTAGGAACGACTTTCCTTTTGACAATGAGGTGGGAAGAAGCCACCACCGGAGAGATTCCTTGGCTGCCTGAGAGAGGGAGACCTCCCTGTCGAGGGACGTCGACTTCCCGTCCCATTGGCGGAGAATGTCCCATTGTAATGGACGCAGATGAAACTGCGCAAAAGGAACTGCTTCCATTGCTGCTACCATCTTCCCTAGGAAGTGCATGAGGCGCCTCAAGGGGTGCGACTGGCCCTGCAGGAGAGATTGCACCCCTGTCTGTAGCGAGCACTGTTTGTCCAGTGGAAGTTTCACTATCGCTGAGAGAGTATGAAACTCCATGCCAAGATATATTAGTGATTGGGTCGGGGTTAGATTTGACTTTGAAAAGTTGATGATCCACCTGAAACTCTGGAGAGTCTTCAGTGCCACGTTCAGGCTGTGTTGGCATGCCTCTTGAGAGGGTGCCTTGATAAGTAGATCGTCTAAATACGGGATCACAGAGTGACCTTGCGAGTGCAGGACTGCTACTACTGCTGCCATGACCTTGGTGAAGACCCGAGGGGCTGTCGCCAGCCCGAAAGGTAGAGCTACGAACTGCAGGTGTTCGCTTCCTATAACGAAGCGTAGAAAACGCTGATGCTCTGGTGCAATCGGCACGTGGAGATAAGCATCCTTGACGTCTATTGATGCTAGGAAATCTCCTTGAGACATTGAGGCGATAACTGAGCGGAGAGATTCCATCCGGAACCTCCTGGTTTTTACGTGTTTGTTGAGCAGCTTTAGATCCAGGACGGGACGGAACGACCAGTCTTTCTTTGGCACCACAAACAAATTGGAGTAAAAACCGTGGCCTTGTTCCTGAAGAGGAACGGAAGTCACCACTCCTTCCGCCTTTAGAGCGGACACCGCTTGCAGCAGAGCATCGGCTCGGTCGGGCGGTGGAGAAGTTCTGAAGAAACGAGTTGGAGGACGAGAGCTGAACTCTATCCTGTACCCGTGAGACAGAATGTCTCTCACCCAACGGTCTTTGACCTGTGACAGCCAAATGTCGCCAAAGCGGGAGAGCCTGCCACCGACCGAGGATGCGGAGAGGGGAGACTGAAAGTCATGAGGAAGCCGTCTTGGTAACGGTTCTTCCGGCTGGCTTTTTTGGGCGTGATTGAGTCCGCCAAGAATCTGAGCTCCTCTGATCCTTTTGAGTCCTTTTGGACGAGTAGAATTGGGACCTGCCTGAGCCTCGAAAGGACCGAAAACCAGACTGTCCCCTCCTCTGTTGGGGTTTGTTTTGTCTGGGTTGCGGTAAGGCTGAATCCTTACCCTTGGAGTGTTTAATGATTTCATCCAAACGCTCACCAAACAATCGGTCACGAGAAAAAGGCAAACTGGTTAAGCACTTCTTGGAAGAAGAATCTGCCTTCCATTCTCTCAACCACAGGGCTCTGCGTAAAACCACGGAGTTGGCTGACGCCACCGCCGTACGGCTCGTAGAGTCTAGGACAGCATTAATCGCGTAAGACGCGAATGCAGACATTTGAGAGGTCAATGGTGCCACCTGCGGAGCAGATGTACGTGTGACCGTGTCGACCTGTGTAAGGCCAGCTGAAATAGCTTGGAGTGCCCATACGGCTGCGAATGCTGGCGCCAACGACGCTCCAATAGCTTCATAGATGGATTTTAACCAGAGCTCCATCTGTCTGTCAGTGGCATCTTTAAGTGCCGCCCCATCTTCCACTGCAACTAGAGATCTGGCTGCAAGCCTGGAGATTGGAGGGTCCACCTTGGGACACTGTGTCCAGCCCTTGACCACGTCAGGGGGAAAAGGATAGCGCGTATCTTTAAGCCATTTGGAGAAACGCTTATCTGGATAAGCGTGGTGTTTCTGGATTGCGTCTCTAAAGTCAGAGTGGTCCAGAAAAGTGCTTAATTTACGCTTGGGATACCTGAAATGGAATTTCTCCTGCTGTGAAGCTGCCTCCTCCGCAGGAGGAGCTTGTGGAGAAATATCTAACATCTTATTGATGGACGCTATAAGATCATTCACTATGGCGTCACCATCCGGGGTATTTAGATTGAGAGCGGCCCCAGTATCAGAATCCTGATCAGTTACATCCGCCTCATCACACAGAGAGTCGTCCCGCTGGGACCCTGACCAGTGTGATGAAGTTGAGGGTCGCTCATAGCGAGCCCGCTTAGGTTGTCTGGGACTGTCGTCCGAGTCAGAGCCGTCACCCTGGGGTGCATGTGACACCCCCGGAGCTAGGAAGTGTTCCAGCTGAGGGGGACCAGGGGGCAATGTACCAACAGTGCCCATGGTCTGAGTTACTGGTCTAGACTGCAATGTTTCAAGAATTTTAGACATAGTCATAGACAATCTGTCAGCAAAAGCTGCAAACTCCGTCCCTGTCACCTGGACAGCATTCGCAGGTGGTTCTCCCTGGGTCACCTCTAGCAGAGGCCCCGGCTGAGCAATTGCCACAGGGGCCGAGCACTGCACACAATGGGGGTCAGTGGAACCTGCCGGTAGAGCAGCCCCACATGCGGTACAGGCAGCACATAAAGTCCGTGCCTTGGCACTTTTGCTTTTTGCGGACGACATGCTGTTGTCTCCTTGAGAAATCTAAGGAGGGTATATAGCAGAAAATCACCAGCGACCGTACAGTGTAAAGTATTGCCAGCACAAAATACAAAGTACACTATGGCACAAGTGGGGGAGAGCCCTTGAGGGCTGCTTACCGCCCGCTGAAAAGCGGGTGTGAGGTCGTAGAATCCCTTGTCTGGGTCTCCCAGCCTCCCCTCTGCAGCTCAGCGTGCAGGCAGGAATGGCTGCCGGCGTCCTGTGAAGAGGGGCGGACCGTGGGCATGCCACAAACAAAAGTGCGGGAAACTGCGTCCCACTGTGCCTAGTGTGAGGGCTGGAGTATGTAAAACAGACTCCAGCTCTTAGCTCTGCTGGTCTGTACAGCGTCCCGCCCTCCTCCTGACTGGCAGGTCTGGGGGCGGGAACGATACGAACTAGGCCGCAAAAGCCGGGGACTGTAGTAATCTAGCGCGGCCGTCATATATGCACGGCCAGCGCGGAAGTCCCCGGCGCACCACAAATCCCAGCCGCGACGCAGTAAACACTGACCCCAGCGGCCGGATCGGCCGATCGTACTAAGTCTCCTCACTCAGCAGAGCTGTAGTGAGTAACGGCACAAGCGCAGCAGCGCTGTTTACCCCGGCGCACTAACACACCCAGCAATGCTGCAGTGTGCGTGCGGTAAGCACGGGGACACGGAGTACCTTAATGAAGCAGGGTCCTGTCCCTGAGGAAACTCCGCTCCGTATCCAGCAGATCCTCCAGGGGCTGTGGATGGAGCACGGTCTCAGTGCCCGGAGACCGTTCAAGTCCCACTTCACCCAGAGCCCTAATGGGGATGGGGAAGGAATCAGCATGTGGGCTCCAGCCTCCGTACCCGCAATGGGTACCTCAACCTTAACAAACACCGCCGACCGCAAGTGGGGTGAGAAGGGAGCATGCTGGGGGCCCCCGTATGGGCCCTCTTTTCTTCCATCCGACATAGTCAGCAGCTGCTGCTGACTAAACAGTGGAGCTATGCGTTCATGTCTGACCTCCTTCGCACAAAGCATAAAACTGAGGAGCCCGTGATCCCACGGGGGGGTGTATAGCCAGAAGGGGAGGGGCCTTACACTTTTAAGTGTAATACTTTGTGTGGCCTCCGGAGGCAGTAGCTATACACCCAATTGTCTGGGTCTCCCAATTAGGAGCGACAAAGAAATAAGGAATGTTACAAGTGAGCCATCACTTCAAGATTAAATATTACTGTGCAAAAGTTTTAGGCAGTTGTGGTAAAAATACTACAAAGTAAGAGTGCATCCAAACATAGAAGTGTTAATAGTTTATTTTTATCAATTAACAAAAATGCAAAGTGGATGAACTAAAAAGAAATCTAAGTCACATCAATACTTGGTGTGGCCGCTCTTTGCCTGCAGACCAGCATTAAAACATCACTTTTTCTAGCTACACTTGCACACAATTTTTAAAGTCATTTGACAAGGAGGTCATTCCAAACACTGATGAACTAACAACAGATCTTCTGTGGATGTAGGCTTGCACAAAACCTTCTGTCTCTTCATTTAATCACAGACTCAATGATGTTTGGATCAAGTCTGTGTGGGCCATATCATCACTTCCAGGATTCCTTTGTCTTTACACCGAAATCTTCAGGATATTGTCTGTATATTTGGCGTTTCTGACCTACTGCAGAATAAAATTGGAGCCAGTTAGGTGCCTCTCCGATGGTACTGCATGATGGATAAGTATCTGCTTGTATTTCTCAGCATTGAAAATACCAAGAAATGGCCAATAGGAGGAGTGTAGTCACAGTGGTGGGCAATAAACAGTGCTTAATATAAAAGACACATGCTTACTTCCATTCAAAAATCAGAAGTTGTCCTGCAGTTTCATCAGTTCAGAACTTGCAGAAACCAGTAGCATTCAGAAGTGATCTATACGAAAGAATTGCAGCCAAAATCCGTATCTAACACAGAAACAAGGCCAAGTGACTGAGCATGAATGCATAGGAACTTAAGTCCAGAGTGGCACAGGTACTCTGGACTGATGAGTCAAAATGTAAAATATTAGGCTGTAACAGAAGAGAGTTTGTTCTCTAATCGACTCGAGAGAGGTAGAATAATGAGTGCCTTCAGGCTACAGTGTAGCAAGGTGGAGGTTCCTTGCAAGTCTGGGGCTGCATTTTAGCCGATGGAGTTGGGGATTTTGTAAGGCTTAAGGTTGTTCTCAATGTTGTGAAAAAAAGGCAGAAACTTATCTATTGAGCAATAATCTCAAGGTGGTATATGATCGACTCTAAATGACCCCAAACATATAGACAATGTCTTTTAAAACTATTTTCATCATAAAGAACAAGAAGCCCCGGAAGTGATGACATCAGGGCTCTGTGGGAGCAATATCATCATCGAGTCTGTCTGGGATTACATGATGAGACAGAAGTAATTGCACAAGCCTATATTCAACAGAAGATATGTGGTTAGTTCTCAAAGATGTTTGGAGTAACCTCCCTGAAGGAGCTCCTTGAAAAATTGAGCGCAAGTGTATCTAGAAGAATGAAGGCAAAGTGCAGCCACAAAAAACATGGTCTGAATTTAGATTTCTCTTTAGTTTATTCACTTTGTATTCTGATAATTAGTACAATAAACTACTAACACTTCTATTTTTTTAAGCAATCTTACGCCCCCCGTTGAAGCTGGGTAGTAGCGAAATGTACGTCGGGGTGAGAGGTCGGCGGTACAAATTGTATTTGACCCAGGTAACTATCGTGTATTTTGTTGTGGACTATTTGCATCTAATGCGGTATAATTTATATTAGCCATTACAACTCTTAGCACTTTTGTCGCTTCGGAATTAGCCCCATCTATTGATAGAGTTTGGTAGTACATACACAATAGAATACTACTGGGTTATTTGCACAGCATATATAACAATTTACATCCTTGTGATGTATTGTTTGTTTCTCTATTTTTGTATTATACCCGCATAGATATATATTTTTCTATATTTATAATCCCTTTTGGTATATATTAATTATTTAATTAGGGCCATGTTCAAATTTATGGACTAGGACACTTTGTAAATATTGCCTTTATACCGTGGCAAAAGTATTTATGTGGGAAGGTAATTAGATTCACATTTAATTCATGCACTAGTCACTTATTCATTGTATTTTGGATACTATTATGTGCAATTTTGTCTGCTATGCCCTCTTCTTTCTGTATACATCTCTTAACATTTTTGGTATGTTTTAAAATTTGTCTTTAATAAAAAAACTATTTTAATAATTTTGGATTTTTTGCTTTTTTTTGCTTACTTTGCGGCATTTTCTGCAAATCTGCCTAAAACGTTTGCACAGTAAAGCTAAGTAAGCACCTTTCCCTCTATAGTTGCAGTATTGCTGGTTCTCCGTGTTCAAAGGTATACCTATTTAAGCTACTATTAAACCCATTTGAGCCATGCACACCTACCATGTTTCTGAAGTGTGCGCTTAGTGTGCCAGTGGCCTGGTGGTACTCCATTACACAGCAATTATTCAAGATCTCTCCGCTACTCTCACTGTGAAACAAACAAAAGGATACGCTCGATTATAGCACAAGAAAAAAATGATTGAAATAAGTTTCGATACATAACAGACAAATTCGGCAGTCTGTTCTAAGAGCTAGGATGTAGAAAGGAACTCTGAACTTCAGTGACAGCAAAGTAATATTATTGTACATGAGCACTCACTCCTGTGATTTTCTTTTCATTTCCTCTCTATTAGGCATGGTAATGCCTATGTAGAGAGCGTATTGCAAAACGTACCGCTCCTTTTCTTCCGTCTCCAGCGCTGCTCTGGTCTGCTGCGGCATCACATGACCGGATGTGTGTTTGCCGAATCACAGTGTGTTTGGTGGAGCGGAGATCACTTCATTCTCAGCTTCATAGACTTACATTGAGGGAACTGAAAGTGAACTCCACTCCACACAGCAGTGTGATTCAGCAGGCTATAAATGCGGTAACTTAACACCGGAGCGGAAAAGAGTAGCGCTGGAAAGGACAGAAATCGGTAACCGGTAAGTATTGCAATACACTCTGCATACATATTACTATTTGCTAATAGAAAAACAAGAAAAAAAACACTGCAGTACTCCTTTAAAGGAAATCTGTCATCAGTTTTTTTGCCATCTAATCTGAGAGCAACGTAATAGATACTGAAACCCTGATGCCAGAGATGCTGCGGTTTTGTTAAAATCATTGTTTTATCAACAGGAGTTCTCACTAGAGGACTAGTGAACCTGCTGACGTAGTCATCCTTATAACCACGCCACCACCACTGATTGCCAGCTTTCTGCCTATGCACAGGGTACATAGAAAGCGGCCTATCAGTGGCTCAGCTTTCAGAAAACTAGTAGATCTGCAGCAGATAAATCAGTGATTTGTCAAAACTGCTGAAGGCAGCCCAGTAAGTGGTACATCACTGAAATCAGGGTCCCTGCCCCTACATCATGCTGCTCTCAAATTGAGTAGCAGAAACCAGGTAACAAATTCTCTTTAAAAGGTATACATAAAGCTATATCATTCTCTTGAAATCTCTGCATTTTAGACTATGCTAATGTACACACACAGAGGGCAGATGGTATTAACTATTAAGACAATTATCAGTCAATGCAGTCTACCACTGCAAAAATCCAATACCTATGGCCACTTTAAGATGGAAGAGGTTAGGTGGAAAGAAAAGGAATATAGGAATATAAGGGGTACTGTAAATCACCTATGATACTTACTTTCGAGTGTTTTCATTCTTCAGAAGAGCCTTAGCTTGTAATTCACTAATGATGGTGGCCTTCACCTGGGGTGGGTTCATATGCACATTCAGTTTGCCCCCCACCAGCAGCCGAACTGTTGCGGCAAACTTTGTCTGTGTTTTCAGTACTTGTGGAGGCTGCTTTTCTATAATAAATGTGCTGCAGAAAGAAACAACCAGTCAACTTTTACCCACGTCCAGAAAATGCAAGGAGTTCATCACAATGAATGTAAAGGCCACCAATGAAGCCACTAAAGAGACACTGCATCTGCCCTGTACATTATTTCCTGTCTAGTACACCCGCATACGTGGCTCATGTCTCTTCAAAACTGCAGAAGACATAGCGCCACAAATCTGACAACCTCAGAGCACTAGCGGCTTCATTTCTGTAAATATTCAAAGTAGATTTTCTCATCCATGTCATTAGTTTGATGACCTTAATGGGAACCTGTCACCAGATTTGGCGACTATAAGCTGCGGCCACCACCACTGAGCTGTTATATACAGTATTCCAGAGAACTGTTATAAGAGCCCAGGCCACTCTGTATAATGTAAAAAACACTTTTATAATACTCACCTAAGGGGCTTTCTGATGGATGTCGCTGCTCTCTGACCCGGCGACTCTTTGTGGCGATCTCCGTCCTCCTTCTGAGGCCCGTCTGCATGACGTGTCCAACGTCATCCACACTAGCCAGCACTGAGGTCCTACACTGGCGCACTTTGATCTGCCCTGCTCAGTATTGTAGTGCACATGAGTAGGCAGTCTTTAACCATTCCTCGCACCTGCGCATTACAGTACTTTGATCTGCAATCAACAGGGCAGATCAAAGTGCGCCTGCGCAGGACCGCAATATCGGAAAGAAGGGGGACAGATCGCAGCAGAGAAGAGGCAACGGGCTGGAGAGAGGAGGCACTGGCCCAGCGACCATTGACACCCATCAGACCGAACCACTCCCCTAGGTGAGTATTAGAAAAGTGTTTTTTTTTTTTTAAGTTCTACACAGCAGGACACTTATATACAGATTTTTGGAATGTTGAATATAAGAGCTCAGTGGTGGTGGCCGCAGCTTATATAGTCGCCAAATCTGGTGACAGGTTCCCTTTAAGGTTTTGTGCCCATGATGAGTTTTTAATTCAGCATCTTAAAGAATCCCAGCAGAATGGGTGGGATTTCGAGAAATTTCCTGCCCACTGCACTTTTTTTTACTCAACTTATACTGACCGGCGGGTCATTTCAATTTCTCGTCGGTATGCTGAGTTTTATGCACAGATTATTCACATAGATTTGGATTAGATGCGGTAAACGTGTGCTTTCAGTATGTTTCAGCAGTAAAAACACATGTATCCACACATGACTGTATAAAAAAACGTTTTGTCAAAGCCAAATACATCAAAAACAAAAGTAGCTTTCTTTAAAACATGACATACCACAAAACAAAATGCAGAGTCAAAAATGAGATAAAAAGCATGTAAAAAATAAGCGCTCAAACACGCAATAAAAAACGCAAGTAACCTAATAGGGGCAGAAATGCTGCAGAAAATCTGCAACATTAAAAAAAAGCCTTCAATGATGTTAGAGCTAGAGATGAACCTGGTGAGAATGTGTGTTATAGGCTACCTGGTCACTAAAGCAGAGATGATATCTGTGATGGTAGCATTCAGCTCAGCGAGCAGCTCTTCCACAGGCCCAGGGATAGGCAGCTGTTGGCACAGGTGCTCTGCCCGCCTTATCTGCTGTCGATTCTGCCAGATTATTTCTGCAAGCTTTTCACACCTGTTAAAAGTAGAGATGAGAGCACACATCAGTACAATGGAATTAGAAAGAAACTGTCTTCTATGTGCCAATTTTCCCAGTCCTGGCAGTATTCAGCATAACTCTACAAATAAAGAGCTACTTACAGCAAATGTAAAAGCAGTGGCAAGAGACACATACCAAGTCTGTAAAAGGTCTAAGCCACCTTCTGGAGGACCACCGTTCCCAGCAAGCTGCTGCCGTCTCTTCCACTGAATCAGCTCATCATCCAAGATGATTGTTTGCTGCTTGCGCAAAAGCTGCAGGGTCTTTTGGTGCTTTTCTGATAAATCCTGAAGAAACAAAGTTACCCAAATTAAAAGGTTTAAAATATAGGCTAAATGCTGGTCCTATACAATAAACCAACCTTTGTCAAAACCATCAATTACAGTAAGGCATTAGCTGACTATGGTGGGGGGGGGGGAGAATCTGCTAAATATCCCCCGATAGAGGGAAAAACAAGGATCATGACTGTTACATTTCAACAAAGGTATATTGTAGTCTTCAAAAATTATCCACTGGATGAAGCAGTCAGTTGGCATGTGCTCTGTCACCCTATGTAAGGCTACTTTCACACTTGCGTTGAACGGTATCCGTTGCATTGCGTTGTGTAACGGATGCAACGGATGTGTTGCATATAGTGACACAACGGATGCAACGGATGCTGCAAAACAACGCAATTCGTTTTGATTTTTTTTTTTTTTTTTTCCCGGTTTTACCAGCGGCAGACTATAGTGAACGATCAGCTGATTGCTCCCAGTAGCCGGCCGCCGGGTGATCAGCTGATCGCTCCCGGCTGCCGGGTGATCAGCTGATCGCTCCCTGCAGCCGGCTGCCGGGTGATCAGCTGATCGCTCCCGGCCGCCGGGTGATCAGCTGATCGCTCCCGGCCGCCGGGTGATCAGCTGATCGCTCCCTGCAGCCGGCCGCCGGGTGATCAGCTGATCGCTCCCTGTAGCCGGCCGCCGGGTGATCAGCTGATCGCTCCCTGCAGCCGGCCGCCGGGTGATCAGCTGATCGCTCCCTGCAGCCGGCCGCCGGGTGATCAGCTGATCGCTCCCTGCAGCCGGCCGCCGGGTGATCAGCTGATCGCTCCCTGCAGCCGGCCGCCGGGTGATCAGCTGATCGCTCCCTGCAGCCGGCCGCCGGGTGATCAGCTGATCGCTGTCACTTGCCGGCGCCCGGGCATGCCGGCGGGCGGGCGCTCAGCTGAGCGCTGTGACTTGCCGGCGGCCGGGCATGCTGGTGGCCGGTCATTCAGCTGAGCGCTGTCGCTTGCCGGCAGCCGGGCGCTCAGCTGAACGTTCGGCCACCGCGAGCCAAAATAAAGTTTGATTTAAAAAAAAAAAAAAAAAAAAAAAAAAAAAAAGAGCATGCGCAGTGAAATCCAGAGGATTCCGCTGCTCAAAATAACGTTACATGCTGCGTTGCTCCCGCTGGGCGGAAGCAACGGAGCGTCGCCCAGCGGAAGCAACGCAGCTCCTTTTGGTACAATCCGTCACCCATACAAGTCTATGGGAAACAGCGGAATCCGTTAACGGATTCCGCTGTTTCCCAAAAGGGCGGATTGTAACGGAAGGAAAATAACGCAAGTGTGAAAGTACCCTAAAGTGTATGGCACTGATGAGGATATTCAAGGCAACGTGCCCCCCACCTTTACAGTGTTGGGAGGTCGCATGTGCCATCAGTGTCATTGTATGTAAAGCGCTGTGGAATTAATAGCGCTATATAAATGAATGAATAATCAATCATCATTCATCCATCTCCATCACCCACCCAGCACCCATCCGCCATCATTCACCCATCCGCCATCATTCATCCATCTCCATCACCCACCCAGCACCCATCCGCCATCATTCACCCATCCGCCATCATTCACCCATCACCCATCCGCCATCATTCACCCATCACCCATCCGCCATCATTCACCCATCCGCCATCATTCACCCATCCGCCATCATTCACCCATCCGCCATCATTCACCCATCCGCCATCACCCACCCGCCATCACCCACCCGCCATCACCCACCCGCCATCACCCACCCGCCATCACCCACCCGCCATCACCCACCCGCCATCACCCACTCGTCATCACCCACTCGTCATCACCCACTCGTCATCACTCGTCATCATCCGAATGAGATTGTGCAGCCAGGGATGAATGGGGGACACAAAATCCGCATTCTTAAAATTGTGTTTTTTAGCACTGATCTAACATATCTTTCCACTGGATAAGTGATCATTTTTAGACCTTGTAATAATCAGTGATCAATAAGGGTACTTTCACACTTGCGTTTATTTCCTTCCGTTACAATCCGCCCTTTTGGAAAACAGCGGAATCCGTTAACGGATTCCGCTGTTTCCCATAGACTTGTATGGTGACTGATTGTACCAAAAGGACCTGCGTTGCTTCCGCTGGGCGACGCTCCGTTGCTTCCGCCCAGCGGGAGGAACGCAGCATGTAACGTTATTTTGAGCAGCGGAATCCTCTGGATTTCACTGCGCATGCTCTTTTTTTTTTTTTTTTTTTTTTAAATCAAAACTTTATTTTAGCTCGCGGTGGCCGACCGTTCAGCTGAGCGCCCGGCCGCCGGCAAGTCACAGCGCTCAGCTGAGCGCCCGTCCGCCGGCATGCCCGGGCGCCGGCAAGTGACAGCGCTCAGCTGATCACCGGCGGTCGGCTGCAGGGAGCGATCAGCTGATCACCCGGCGGCCGGCTGCAGGGAGCGATCAGCTGATCACCCGGCGGCCGGCTGCAGGGAGCGATCAGCTGATCACCCGGCGGCCGGCTGCAGGGAGCGATCAGCTGATCACCCGGCGGCCGGCTGCAGGGAGCGATCAGCTGATCACCCGGCGGCCGGCTGCAGGGAGCGATCAGCTGATAGTTCACAATAGTCTGCCGCTGGTAAAACTGTAAAAAAAAAAAAAAAAAAAAAATCAAAACGAATTGCGTTGTTTTGCAGCATCCGTTGTGCCACTATATGCAACACATCCGTTGCATCAGTCACACAACGCAATGCAACGGATACTGTTCAACGCAAGTGTGAAACTAGCCTAAGAAGCACGACATGATCTGATATTGACTATTTCGGAGTAATCTTTGCGTGTGTTTGGGGACATCTCGATTTAACTATAGCCAGTATTTGGCCGACTCCTCGACTTAGGGCCATGTTTGGAGCATCTTCACCCCCATTACTACATACACTATCCCCATTACATGATACAGCTCACCTCAATAAGCTATAGAGTAGTGGAATCTAAACTGCAGTATACAGATCTATGAGCAGTAGGTAGAAAGCAGTTGATAACTTGACATTTCCCCTGCTTTCTCACGGTTTATAACACGGAGGGAACTGCTATTCTTGCATTTTCTTGACATTTTACATAAACTCCCTCTGTAATAGTATTCTGAAGCCAAGCACGACTGTTCCCATTCACACAAGATTGCTCTTCCCAGTTCCCCGCTCTCATTTGTAAACATTACCAGTCTGTACTGCTGTAGAGTCTGGGCCTCTCTCTGCAGCCAGGCCTCTAGAGAACTCTGCCGCTGCTGTAAAGTGGCCTCCCGTGGCATGCGTTCTTGAGGGCTGAGCTGTGACAGCTGGGAGAACTGAGCTGTGAGGAGAGACGGACAAGTATTTAGAAACGTGCACAGTATAACACACTTCTCACGATGTGTCCACATTGTTTACCAACTCCTTCTCTTTATGCAGGATCAGCCATAGAAGAGCACTACTAGTAAGTGACAAGTTCCTCCAAGCTACAAAGTGGGGGCTTCTGAATATAATACAGTACACAGATGCCAAGAAACTTTATACACCAATGATCCACCACTTGCATTGGTTTTGGAAGATGATGGATATTTGCTTTACACCTCCTATGCTGCATTACCATATAAAGGGGGCAAAATTTGGACGTCAGATTCTTCAGAATCTGGGGTTACACAGATTACAGCAAGATCCATTATTTCACTGTATTAAGCAGTGATGGGGTTAATTTATTGTAAATCAACAATCTCTCGGTTTTGTAGAATCCCTAGTTCCTTATAGGCGTCCTTGACAATAAGCAGATTACAAAGTTTCCCCAATGGTTGGATCCCCAGTTACCAGCTGTAATTTGTGGGCTATCCTGATAGGAGCTGTTATTTCCCTACAGCACCACCACAGGACAAATGAAGCATTACACTTTGTCCATTCAAATCAATGGGTTTTGTGTGTAATCCAGGAAAATAGATGTCCAGAGACAGTCACTGGGACTGTTCTCCACTCTGGTCAATAGATGATGAACCTGAAGAGTGAATCTGCTTCGAATATTCCAATAAAGAGAATATGTAATCACTAATCAAAAGATGAACCATTCATTACAATCAAGTTTGAGTTTAAACCTTTATTTTCCTTGTTTTCCTTATCACTGTCTAGTTAAAAAAACAACCTAAAAGTCATTAGCCTCTGACTGTTCTGTGGAGATTGCTTTTCAGCAGGTATCTTTTCATCACAAGAATGATTACACAGATTTAACATCAAACACCAGTCATGACCCCAAACATACTTCAAGAAGCCATCAGAAAGGGATGGAAACAAAGAGGTGGAGAGCTCTGAAGTGGCCTCAATGAGTCCGGATCTAAATGCTATTAAACACCTGTGGAGAGATCTTAAATTGCTGTTGAGAGAAGGTGCCTTGACACCTGGAGCAGTTTGTAATCAAAGAGTGTGCCAAAATTCCAGCTGAGAGGTGTTAAGGCCCAGTCACACACAACGACTTACCAGCGATCTCGAAAACGATGCGACCTGATACGGATCGCAGGTAAGTCGCTGGGAGGTCGCAGGTGAGATGTCACACAGTCAGATCTTACCAGCGATGCAGGAACAATACAGGTCGCAGTAGCAACCTGTATAACGATCTCAGCAGTCACTGTGACCCTGTTAAGCCTTGTGCGCACTAGGCGTTTTTGCCGCGTTTTTAGCGGCGTTTTTTACCGCGTTTTTGTGCTGAAAACGCAGTGACATTGCTTCCCCAGCAATGTCTATGGGTTTTCAGAAGTGCTGTCCGCACACAGCGTTTTTTTGTAGCTGCGTTTTTGTGGTGACCACAAAAATGCAGCATGTCAATTATTTCTGCGTTTTTCACTGCGTTTTTCACCCATTGAGTTCAATGAATGTTCAACAACGCAATGAAAAACGCATATAGCAGCGTTTCTATGACTAAAAACGCAGCTATAAACGCAAGGGGTGGGTACTACAGTGACGTGTACAGGAAGAGGATTCCTTCTGTTGGTAAACACAGAAGCATGAATCCTCCCGGTACCGTCACTGCTGCATCCACAACCCGCCCGGTGCCATGTCAGCTCCGTGCGGCGCCATGTCTGGGCGGGAGGTGGAGGCAGCGGCGAAAACAAAAGTGAACAGTAGAAAAAAAAAATGTCATATATACTCACCTATCTGCAGGGTCCCGGTGCCATGCCCGCTCCCAGCTCCTGTCCCGGTACCGCCGCTCTGGCTGTGTGCAGTCTCCACGGGGCAGGACCTTGCTTGCAGGACCTGGCGGTGGATCACCTGATGCAGTCACCTGACGCATCAGCTGATCGTAGTCTCGCCGGCTTTTTCGCGCCTGGCCGGCTATCAGCTGATCCTGCCGTCAGGGGACTTCATCAGCTGATTACCGGCAGCTCCTGCAGCGATGGGACAGGATCAGACTCCTGTCCAATCGATCGCTCCAGGAGCTGCCGGTAATCAGCACAGCACGTAAGTGAGTATTATTTTTTTTTTTCTACTGATGCATCAGCTGATTGTATAATCGGCTTTTATACAATCAGCTGATGTGTGATGTGATTTAGGCACTTGATCCTGACACATCATCTGATCGCTTTGCCTTCCAGCAAACCGATCAGATGATATTGGATCCGGATTGGACGGCGCGGGACCCTGACCCAGGATTACTGCGGAGGGGGGTTCTTTATTTCAATAAAGATGGAGTCACTAATTGTGTTGTGTTTTATTTCTAATAAAAATATTTTTCTGTGTGTTGTTGTTTTTTGTTTTTTTTTTATCATTACTAGAAATTCAAGGTGGCCATGTCTAATATTGGCGTGACACCATGAATTTCGGGCTTAGGGCCAGCTGATAATATACAGCTAGCCCTAACTCCATTATTACCTAGCTAGCCACCCGGCATCAGGGCAGCTGGAAGAGTTGGATACAGCGCCAGAAGATGGCGCTTCTATGAAAGCGCCATTTTCTGGGGTGGCTGGGGACTGCAATTCGCAGTGGGGGTGCCCAGAAATCTTGGGCACCCTGCACTGTGGATTCCAATCCCCAGCTGCCTAGTTGTACCCGGCTGGACTCAAAAATTAGGCGAAGCCCACGTCATTTTTTTTTTTTAATTATTTCATGAAATTCATGAAATAATTAAAAAAAAAGGGCTTCTCTATATTTTTGGTTCCCAGCCGGGTACAAATAGGTAGCTGGGGGTTGGGGGCAGCCCGTACCTGCCTGCTGTACCCGGCTAGCATACAAAAATATGGCGAAGCCCATGTCATTTTTTTTTTTCTTTTTGGGCAAAAAACTGCATACAGTCCTGGATGGAGGATGCTGAGCCTTGTAGTTCTGCAGCTGCTGTCTGCTCGCCTGCATACACTAGTGAATGGAGGATGCTGAGCCTTGTAGTTCTGCAGCTGCTGTCTGCTCTCCTGCATACACTAGTGAATGGAGGATGCTGAGCCTTGTAGTTCTGCAGCTGCTGTCTGCTCTCCTGCATACACTAGTGAATGGAGGATGCTGAGCCTTGTAGTTCTGCAGCTGCTGTCTGCTCTCCTGCATACACTAGTGAATGGAGGATGCTGAGCCTTGTAGTTCTGCAGCTGCTGTCTGCTCTCCTGCATACACTAGTTCTGCAGCTGTCTGCTCTCCTGCATACAATGAACATTTTGAAGAAGGAAATTACATCAGACCTTTTTTTTTATCAACAATCTTTAATGGCATTGTGCACTGATTAAAAACGCAGTGAGCAAAAACGCAGCAAAAAACGCACCAAATCACGGCAAAAACGCATGCGTGTTTGCCGCGTTTTTTAGCCGCGGGTGCATTTTTTGAGACAAAAATGCACATAAAAACGCAGCGTGAAAAAAACGCCTAGTGCGCACATACCCTTACACAGTGTCAAACACAGCGATGGGTCCTACCCAGCAGGACATCCTGGACCATTCTGCAACGACTAGAGATCTCCCAGCAGGGGCCTGATCGCTGGTGTCACACAAGATCGCTAATGGGATCGCTACTTCGTCACGGAAACCGTGACTCCGTTGCGACCTCGCTAGCGATCTCGTTATGTGTAACGGTACCTTAAGACATTTGTTGTTGGGTTAGGAAGTGATTGCAGCTATTTATTCCAAAAGGTGTGCAACCAAATGTTATTTTAGGGTACCAACAATAAATCATCTTCTAGTCTGAAAAATTTGATATGTTGTGTACTGATTGAAAAGGAACATCAAGATCTCTGGAGATTCTTGATATTTTTCAACAATCATGGCTCTCAAGTCCTCCCACAGTTCTCTGCTCCTCTTTATGTTCTCCATACTTAGTGTGGCACTCAGACACATAATGTAAAGACTGAGTCAACTTCTTCCCTTTTTATCTGGCTTCAGGGGTGATTTTCATATTGCCCACAACTGTTACTTGCCACAGGCTAGTTTGAGCATCAAATAATTAAAATTGATTATCCACAATTTTAGAAACGTGATAACAATTTGGTCTGGTCCATTTTTTGGGGTTGTGTGTGAATTTATGTTCGATTTGCCTTTTATGTGCTCCAATACACACAAAGGAAGTAAACGTGTATAACAAAACATGAGTAATTGCAACAATTTTCTGGGAGAAATACTTCATTTTTGGGAATAATTTCAAGAGTGTCAACACTTTCGGTTATGACTGTATACATGAACACTACAGGATCACAATTGACAAACAGTGATCGACAGTTCTATTTATCGCCTCAATGCAAAATGAGCCTTGTGTACAGATCGCAGTGCATGCCTAGAATACTTTCTATAGAGGTCAAAATATCTGAAAAGAGATTTTCCAAGCTCAAGACAAATTCTCTATGTGACTGCAGAATGTGGTGTCATGACAATGTGCCATGTGCACACTGTCACTATTGCCCTGTATTCCCAGCATGACTGGGTGATCACATACTTGCAAGTATGCTCATAGAACAATGAGAGAAGAACACTGACAACTCAGAAGCGGATGAGAATCTAGTCGGCAGGTTATCACAAATTTGCAAAACGTATACGTGAAATCACATGACTGCCCTCTTGTGCTGGTAATATAGGGGAATAAAGGCAGTAGAATGAGGTGACAATAGATGAGACTAGTCGGCAAGTAACCACTAGTAAGCAAATCACA
Organism: Anomaloglossus baeobatrachus; assembly: GCF_048569485.1. Classification (NCBI taxonomy): domain Eukaryota; kingdom Metazoa; phylum Chordata; class Amphibia; order Anura; family Aromobatidae; genus Anomaloglossus; species Anomaloglossus baeobatrachus. The sequence continues at coordinate 375,221,491 of NC_134357.1, read as the reverse complement.
TACCTACGGGGACTTAACTAACCCATCTGAACAGGGCATAAAGTGGAATCATGACAGTGTGCACACTAAATTTGACAGTCTGCAGTCACACAAAGTGACTCCAGACTTTTCTTAGACTGTACAACCCCTTTAACTGGAATGAAATGAACCAATGAAAAAGCGATTAATTGGAGATATATTTTTTACAAATACATAATTGTATTAATTAATATATTTTCAGCAAATGCGGTAAAATATTTGAATATCCTGCTCAGTCGAGTACAAAGGGAAACAAAATTTCAGAGGCTCATGTACATGTGTAGCGCAGAAATGATGAAGAAGAACAAATGATGATGAAAAAAAGAATAAATCATGTCTGAACTGTATGGAGAGGTAAAAGCAGAGTGTTATAGAAAGGCTTCCAGAGTTCGGGGAATACACTCAGTAGGGGGCTATTGTGGTAACGTGCAGTAACATATGAACGCCGTGTGGAGAATTACCTAGGATCTGTAACCTATATTGCATACAAGACTATGAGAAACATTCCCAGAACTACGGCGGATAAAGTGTCATTTCCAAACCATCGGCCTTACAACAATAAAAGATGAGAGACTTGCACGCAATCTCCTATATTCCCTACCCACAGTAGGATTACGGGATATTGGATATTTTCTCTTCTGTATTCTGGTTTGAGTTGCACTGAACATAGATAAAATGCAAGACAAACGCTTCCCATTGTGGAAACGTCAAATATAAAACAATGATCAAGCAGATATTTGATGGCAATATTTATTTATTATTTGTGTAGTCATCATTTTTTAAAGGATCACCCAGCAGAAGACTAATTTTTTTGGAAACGTTTGGCTGGTTATCACCAACAGTGTGGATTACTAATGCCGGGGAAGGCAGTTATTGCGCCACAGGGGATAACTTTTTGACAGCGGGAGGACCAACAGCTGTGGCTCCAACCAATCCCACGATTCACGCTGGCTGAATGGAGCAGAGGTTGATCATGCACACTGCTGATCCATACATTCCAATAGGAATCTCCAGCGCTCCCATTAAGAATAAATGTAGTGGTTTTGAGCATGACCAACCACCACTCTGATTATCAGGGGCATTTCAGAGCCACGATTCTCTGGATCGCTGGGGTCTATGGTGGACGGATCCCCAAGGATCGTAAAGTTATATCGTATCCCATGGATAGGGATAACTTTTAAAATTTCCATAAGTAATAACCATCTCTTGTGCCACGTCCTTAAAAAGCAAAAATAAATCCTCTTCTCCCCTGCACAAATAGAAGGCTGGCACAGCTGGCCTAAATCCACTTCAGTCGTACAGCACGAATATTGGTGGGTCACACATTTAAGCTGGATTCATACAATCACATTGCATCCAATGTGAGTGCATTGGATGCAATATGCTAATCACCATCGGTTCCCGCTGTGCCGCCAGCATGAGCAGAGTTCATGCAACTGTGATCCGGTCTTGCGATCGGATCACAGCTGCGGAGGAGAGGGTGGGAGCAGCAGAGGAGAGGGAGAGGTTAATTTCCCCCTTTCCTCCATTGTCAGCTGATATAATTGAGTGCAGTCCCATGTTTCACTTGCACCCATAGACTTGTATGGGTGCGAGTGACGCGTCTCTCACTGACAATCACAGCATGATGCGACTTTTCTGTCATCCTGAATCTGCATGAGAGAAAAGCGGACCATCTGCTCTTACTCACGAACTACCATTGCTCAGAGTGCAATGCCAGATTTTCTCACATTGCACTCATCCGGGTCATACGCTCGTGTGAGCGTACCCTTAGGCTGTGCGCACACACTGCATTTTTTGATGCGTTTTTGAGTGCAGTTGTGTCACTAAACTGAAAGCACATCCTTACGTATAGTGCACATGTTGAGTATTTTCTTTTTGCGCCATACGTGCAGGACTATTTGTTTACCCCGTGCACACCCATGAGCATGCTGGCTGTTGATACTATTTTGTGGCAGCCATGCCAGCCTAAGTATCCCACCACTGAGCTCTCAGCTCCCACCCAGCTCGGCGTCGAAGTGTTTACACAGGTTATGACAGAGGCAATCGCTGATGGGTTTTAATTATTCTTGTCCAAGTTTAACGATCGCGAATCCATCAAGCTTCTGAGAGCAGCGCAGGGTCTGTAATTAGACTCCTATAATAAGCACCTTTATTTAGAAGGACTCGGTGGGTAATTGTTGTCAGAATGATAGTAATTAGAAAAATACAAATAACCAATGTAAAAGGTAACAAATTGGGCTGGATGGAAGGAAGTTAGAGTGCCTCTGAATAGTAACTCCCTGCACAGGTTTAGTTTAGATTTTTCAAAACTTAAGAAGAAAATAAAACCCTTGCTATTATCCATGTGTAAAACATGTGGGAGCTATTCTCTAGTTCCCGCATATTCCTAATATGTACAACAAATGCACAAATATCTATTACTGAGCGCTGAGATATGGATTTCTAATTGAGAATGAGGTTTGCCTTATATAGTAGATGTCTGCAGAACAGGCCGCCTTCCTGGAGAAGCATGCATGTGATGTGAAGGGAATAGAAGAGTACACATGTGCACTAAAAAACGTGGGTTCAATACATAGAATTATATATCTGTATTCAGTAATAAATGTACTACATTAAAAACACCAAAAAGGTCAGAAATAAAGGTAAAAACATGCAGAAAAAGTGTATGGCAAAAGCAAAAAAGTATAGGGCAAAAACTCTGCTATTGTAAGAACAAACTACGGTATATAGTACATAAAGAGCCAAAAGGGTCACAAAAGTGGCAAGACTCAAAATAGAACTGTGAAAAACTACCAGGTATATATAATAAAAATATAGGCAAATGTACACAGTAAGTAGTACCAGGTAGAAAAAAAAAAATATGGTCAAACAGTAAAGGTATATAAAGAGGTACTGTACTTGTGGTTCAAGAGAAACAGCACATTTTAAAAAAAAAAAAAAAAGATAGTGGGTGACGTGGTGGCTCAGTGGTTAGCGCTGTAGTCTTGCAGTGCTGGGGTCCTGGGTTCAAATCCCACAAATGACAACATCTGCAAGGAGCTTGTATGTTCTCCCAGTGTTTGCGTGGGTTTCCTCCGGGTACTCCGGTTTCATCCCACACTCCAAAGACATACTGGAAATGAATTTAGATTGTGAGCCCCAATGGGAACAGTGTTGCTGATGTATGTAAAGCGCTATGGAATTAATGGCGCTATATAAAAGTGAATATTTATTTACCCACAAACTGCAGTATGAGGTCAGGATGCAAGCACCAACACCCTGTGAAAGGAGCTGGACAACTCACCTTCCACGAGCTCCCAGTATGTGCAGAAAGGGTGTTGGTGCTGTGTGGCGGCCATTGTTGTGGTAGTTTTGGGTCGATGGGGCGGTGTGGCCAAGAAGTCATGGGGACTCTGCCCTGCAGCATGGGTGTTGTGAGGCACCAGGTCACCTGCCCTGCTGGTGCATAGTTGCTACGGCGGTAGTTAGTCCGCAGCACCACACCTTTTACGGCTTCATATAAGTTAGGGACTTACTCAGAGGTTCACCGTGATGTGGCAGTGGGCTTCATACAGTCTGATCACAGTGTTAAACCAAGAACCTCATGTTCAGCTATTTATATTTTTGCCTAGTGGCATTAGATCAAAGTATGATTTTTGGATGTGCGGTTCAATGTCTTTCTCCATCCATGTTCTATCCTCTTCTGGGTTGTTTTTTTTTACTTGAACCAGCTCTCTTCCCATTTGGCACAGGCATTTCTAATTAGCAGGAGATTGCAAGAAGGGGTTCTTTTTTGCTCTCAGTTCACGTACTAGGAGTTTGTGGAAGGTGAGATGGCCAGCTCCTTTCACAGGGTGTCGGTGCTGTGTGGCGGCCATTGTTGTGGTGGTTTTGTATCGGTGGGGAAGTATGGCCTGGAGTCATGGGGAATGCCTTGCAGCATGGGTGCTCTGAGGCACCAGGTAAGGCTAGTTTCACACTTGCGTTGGGTTGAATCCGCTGGGTCCGTTGCTGCGTCATTTTGATGCATCCGTTATTTTTGTGCTGTCAACGGATGCAACGGGTCCGTTATTTCACAGGAATCCGTTAGCTGATTCATGTGAAATAACGGACCCATTGCATCCGTTTGGCGTCCGTCTAACGGAATGCGTCGGCTCCGTTTTTTTTTTTTTTTTTTCATTCTGGGCATGCTCAGTAGAAATTAGCGGAATCCAGCAGCGGATTCCGTTGTTAAGCACTTTGCAACGGAATCCGCCACCATAGGGATCCATTATAACTATTGACGGATGTAACGGAATCTGCCGCTCGGCGTCATTTTAACGCAAGCAATTTATACATGCTGCGTTCCTTCTGCTCGGCGGAAGCAACGCAGGTACTTTTGGCACAATCCGTCATCCGTACAAGTCTATGGGAAACAGCGGAATCAGTTAACAGATTCCGTTGTTTTCCAAAATGGCGGATTGCAACTGAAGGAAAACAACGCCAGTGTGAAAGTACCCTAACCTATCCTGTGGGTGCATTGTCGCTGCGGTGGTGGATGGCATGCAGTGCCGGACTTTTAATACTTCAAATAAGTTATGGACCCACTCAGAGGTTCGCCGTGACGTGGCAGTGGGCTTCATACAGTCTGATCAGAATGTTAAACCAAGAACCTCATGTTCAGGTGTACAAGTTTTTACCTGGCTGCATTAGATCTAAGTATTATTTTTGGATGTGTGGTTCATGGCTTTTTCTACACCTATGACAAACTAAGTAGCTCACTGAAAAAAAAAACCCACATACCTAAAATCTAAATAACCATTGTAAACTTGCATAAGATGAGCAGTTCACTGAATCAGACATCACACTTACCCTGAATTCTCAGACTTTCCTGATACTGAATAATGAAATACTCTTGTGTCTGCTGTAACTTCTTGAGTCCATTCTCTGTGTCCTGAGTAATAAGCCTTAGTTCTTCAAATGTCTGGTTAATCTGGAGGTGCTTCTGAGACATGGTATCAACAAGACCACCAACCGGTGAACTGGACTGTAGGAGAAATTAGAACCCCTAGTATGTGAATAGAACTAATTGGATCCAACCATTTTCATCACTTTGATGCGGATGAGCAAATGGCAAACAAAAGTTAAAACATTCCATGAAAGATTTTGAGGTCGACTTACGTTGGAGGCTTCACGCACTAGTCTCTGCTCGTGGTATAAGATATGTCGAATGCATCGAACCAGATCCATCGGACACCTTTCATATGTATTCTATAAAGAGAGTGAAGAAAAGTTAAAAAAAAAAATAAATAAATAAAACAATTTTAAATAAAAATTATCAACTTTGATTTTTTTTTTGTCTGATTTTGTGTATGTCAACACCTTAATACCCCACTGGTCAGTAGAACTAACTTGCTGGAGCACCATGACCCCCTTTTCTACAGTGTACTAAACAGCAGTCAATGAACTGGGCTGACTAGTAACATCAGCTACCCCCACACATCAATCAACTTAATGGCACTTTATTCCGTATGTATTTTACGCAATAATGGAAGCTCCCCCATGTTTATTATGAAATTCAAATAGGGATCACTTTACCCTAATGCTTTATAGCATAAAAAGGGGAACACCGTAAAGCCCTGTCCACACCTCTATATCCAGCCTTATTATATTTGGGGTTTAAATATGCAGAGACCTGAGGGCTCCCCCAAGTCACAGACTCAACCCAAATGGGGGTCCCATTAGGTATATGTGACACAGCAAAAGCCCCAACTTTCCTCTCCACCAAAGACCGTGGCAGTGTACCCCACATTCTGCCAGCCCAGAGGTAAAAACAATCCATTGCATGCAAACAGGTCGAAGGCAGGGGTGGACATACCATCAGTGCAGCCTGTATATGAACATAAGACCAGCACTCCAAAACTTGCAGCAATCTTTAGAATTTTATCCATAGAAGCACAGTACAAACAAAAAGAACGCGTTTTCAGCTAGACCTTTAACCTTTGTCAAAGCCTAAAGGTCTAGCCGAAAACGCGTTCTTTTTGTTTGTATTGTGCTTCTATGGATTAAATCCTAAAGATTACTGCAAGTTTTAGAGTGCTGGTCTTATGTTGATATATTTGGGTGTTCCATCCCTTGACCGAGCACCTGCAATTTTGAGTTCCGCCTGGATATCACTTATCTGTGCAGTCTGGGCAGCTGAACAGGTGCCCAAGAGGTAAGGATGGGGCAAACCTTCACCTCCAAAACAGATGGAATTGAGAATTATGATACATTGGCTGCCAGCAAAGGGCCTAGATATTATTCTTGTCCTTTTCTAGCCAAACAAATAAGTGACTGGGTAGACTTGAGTTGTTGCGACACTACCACACCGGCTGCTTAGCGTAACAATTTGTGCAAAATTGATAACATTAAGGGGCACTTTGCACACTACGACATCGCAAGCCGATGTTTGCGATGTCGAGCACGATAGTCCCCGCCCCCGTCGCAGCTGCGATATCATGGTGATAGTTGGCGTAGCGAACATTAGCGCTACGCCAGCTTCACATGCACTCACCTGCCCTCAGACGTCGCTCTGGTCGGCGAACCGCCTCCTTATTAAGGGGGCGGGTCGTGCGGCGTCATAGCGACGTCACATGGCAGGCAGCCAATAGAAGCGGAGGGGCGGAGATGAGCGGGACGTAAACATCCCGCCCACCTCCTTCCTTCCGCATAGCTGGCGTGAGCCGCAGGTAGGAGATGTTCCTCGCTCCTGTGGCTTCACACACAGAGTTGTGTGATGCCGCTGGAACAAGGAACAACATGGTAACATCGGTCATTTCCAAATTATGGAAATGACCGACGCTACACCGATGATACGATTACACACTACGATATCGCCTGCGACGCCGGATGTGCGTCACTTTCAATTTGACCCCACCGACATCGCACCTGCGATGTCGTAGTGTGCAAAGTGCCCCTAACACACCACCAAAAAACTAACACTGGGTATAGGAAATGTAAATGGTAATAAGTATCCACAATGATGTATGGATGGTATTGTCTATGCTTAACACAAACGCCTACAAAAGATGGGCAACCATTGCAAATCAAATCCACTAAAAATATATGTTTTATTGATATTGAAGATTAAAAAAATCAGAGATTAAAAAGGAGTCACATGATGGATGGTATGAACGCAAACAAGAACAAGGTCATGATCATTTTCGTCTTTCTCATTGAACGATTGCTTAAAGCCACAAAGTAAAACAAATAAATACAAAAAAACATGTGCGAGGTGATGAAAAATAATCAATCCAATAAAGTGCATGTGCAAAATATAAAGAAAAATCATAGCCAGGAGGAAAGCTATCATGTATGAGAACATTAATAGTTAATTAAAGTGCAATATGTAATACTGAAAGTGATGAAACTAGAATCAGGGTGAAGCTTAAAAAACACCCATAATTGCCCTCTGGAATAGAGTCAGCCCCACAAAAGTATTGCAATTACACGTTTTGTTATACATGTTTTTTTCCTTTGTGTGTATTGGACCACCACAGAAAAAAAAAAAAAAATTGGCACCTTTCCAACACTGTGGGCAAACAATTTTGTTTCAAGCATATGATGCTCGTTCAAGCGTACCCATGGCAAGTGATAGGTGTGGGCAATATGAAAATCACACCTGAAACCACATAAAAGGAAAAGTTGACTCAATCTTTGCATTGCGTGTGTGTGTACCAAACTAAGCATGGAGAACAGAAAGAGAAGAGTACGTCAGAACAAAATTGTAAAATATCAGCAATTTCAAGATAACAAATCCATCTCCAGCGATCTTGATGTTCCTTTGGCCAATTTCCCTGGCCATAGAAAGCAGAGAAAAATTGATACAATGTTGCACTATAGCAGGGGTCAGGAACCTTTTTGGCTAAGAGAGCCGTAAACGCCACATATTTTGAAATATAATTCCGCGAGAGCCGTACAATATGTTTAAAGGGCCATTGACAGATCAATCGCTCCAATGTTCACTTAGTACAGCAAGGAATGCTCCTCCCTGCTGTATAAAGCCACAACTGGACTGAAACAATGGTAATTAGCAGTAAAAAAAATCAAATAAATAACTTACATTGTGAACTTGCGATGCATGACATCAGTCCAGCAGTCTGGCTTCTTCTTTTTCCTGCGCATGACTGGAAGCTGGCATTCTTCCCACCTGATGTTGAGAGAATGCCAGCTTTGAGGCATTCGCAGAAGAAAGAAGCTGGAATATTGGACATGTCACACAACGCATTGTCAGTTATGTCAATTATCTATTTTATTATTTTACAGCGAATTATTGTTTAGGTCCAGCGGTGGCTTAGTGCAGCAGAGAGGAACACTCCTTTGTGTACTAAGTGACCGCTGGAGCAATTGTATCTGTCAGTGGCCCAGACACCCTGCTTCCCATACAGCCTGCACCCCCCATATCACACACACACACACTGCTCCCCATACAGCCTGCACCCCCCATATCCCACACACACACACTGCTTCCCATACAGCCTGCACCCCCCCAGATCTCACACACTACACCCCCATATGTCACATACCCTGCTTCCCATACAGCCTGCACCCCCCCATATCACACACACTACACCCCCATATCTCTCACACCCTGCTTCCCATACAGCCTGCACCCCCCATATCACACACACACACTGCTCCCCATACAGCCTGCACCCCCCATATCCCACACACACACTGCTCCCCATACAGCCTGCACCCCCCATATCACACACACACACTGCTTCCCATACAGCCTGCACCCCCCAGATCTCACACACTACACCCCCATATGTCACATACCCTGCTTCCCATACAGCCTGCACACCCCCCATATCACACACACACTGCTCCCCATACAGCCTGCACCCCCCATATCCCACACACACACTGCTCCCCATACAGCCTGCACCCCCCATATCCCACACACACACTGCTCCCCATACAGCCTGCACCCCCCATATCACACACACACACTGCTCCCCATACAGCCTGCACCCCCCATATCCCACACACACACTGCTTCCCATACAGCCTGCACCCCCCATATCCCACACACACACTGCTTCCCATACAGCCTGCACCCCCCAGATCTCACACACTACACCCCCATATGTCACATACCCTGCTTCCCATACAGCCTGCACCCCCCATATCACACACACTACACCCCCATATGTCACACACCCTGCCCACATATCTCACCCTGCCTGTACCCCAACTTACCCCTCTCAAACACTCTGCACCCCTTCACATCCTTCTGTCAGTCTGCAGCCCTCATATGCCCCTCACCCTGCAGCCCCCCTCACCCTCATGTCCCCTCTTTTCTTATTACCAGTCATGTGTCCAAATCTCCTTCAGGATTCAGTTCTCTTGCTTTCTGCCCGGCATCCTGTGTCTCCTCCCACACAGTCACATGGGCGTGACGTCATCGCAGGTCCTGCAGGATGGAGATTCCGTCTGCTGTGCAGGTCAGGACTAGCACACCTGCAGCTCAGACATGGCTGGTGGCCTCTCCAGGTCAGGGGCCCCTCTACTGACACTGGGCTCCCCTGACTCACAGTTCGGCCACTACACAGCAGCACTACACATAGACGCAGAGCGGCTGCCGGGCCCCTATGTGTACTAGTGCCGCTGTGTAGTGGCCGGCCTGTGAGTCAGGGGAGCCCAGTGTCAGTAGAGGGGCGGCTCACTCGTTCCCCCGCTGATCCGGTCTCCTCGGCGCATCGTCCATTGCTGTCGCTCGCTGACCTCTCAGCAGGCGCGCAGTGATGACGTCACCGCGCTCGCTGCAGAGCTGTCAGAAGAACGCCGACAGTCACAGCGGGGAGAATGATAAGAGAGAGAGCGCGCCGCTCACTCTCTCATCATTGCTCTCAATTGTGCTGGCGCCGGCCCTGATCCTTCCCATAGACAGGTAGGAGCCCTGTCTGCGAGCCAGATACGGCCATCAAAAGAGCCATATCTGGCTCGCGAGCCATAGGTTCCTGACCCCTGCACTATAGGATAGTCTGGAAAGTGGACAAGCTGTAATACACTGCTGATTCATCCCCTAGAGCACATGCCGAAACTGGGCTCCCACAATAAAAAAACATTTCCTACAACATTGTAATGCAACTGTGGTAATACTCAGAATGTGAAGTTCAAAGAATGAGGAGAGGATTTCAGCTCCAGAATCTGAGAAATTATTAATGCTGCACTGGATTCAAATACCTGCTGTAAAGGATGAACATGTAGAATATAAAACTCAATATTTTTTCAAAAATCATTAAGAATATTTATACCGATTATCTCTATACATCAACTTTAGTTCTGCGGATACACAGATTATATAAATAATTGTCATTTCTCAACCTACCTTGAACTGTGTTGCATAATGGCCAAGTTTAATCTTTAGCAAGAACCCGTCCTCGCCTACTTGATGCTCAGCTTTCTTCTGCAGCTCCTGCACCAGTCCCTCCAGCAGCTGTGTGGCTTTCATACTATCCTGTGGGTTTTCTGGGTCCACAGAGTCCCTGTAAAAAAATTTGTATTATTCATTTTGTTGCCTTTATATGCTTATTATACTCTGATCACACAACTTAAGCTCGGTTTCTCAACCTGGCCATTTACATGCATGCTCAATTTGGTTGAGCATGCATGTGTTCTCAAAGGGGTGAGCACACACCAGTAGTGGCAGCTTATTTCACCTGAGAACAAAAGGATCAGGTGTTGGGCTTCATTCACACGTCCGCATAAAACACACACGTGTTTCACAGTCTGTCGTGTATTTGCATGTGTGTGTGCGTGTTTCACCTGTGCTGTCTGTGTGCTGTGTGACATCTGCATAGCACACAGATAACAGGAGCCGATATACTTACCTATCCCCAGCGGCTGCTGTCTACGGAGCTGCTATTACTTCCGGGTCCGCGCTGACTGCAGTGAATATGCAATGAGCGGGCCCAAAAGCAACAGCAGAGCAAGAGACAAGTATAAAAATTCTTTATTTTTATGGACCCATGTTTTCTCTGGTACGTGTCACACTGATGTCACACGGATCACATCAGTAAGTGGACCATGGGACACCTATGCTGCCAGCAGAATATGTACATGTCGTGTGCGTGGAGCACATGGACACTCGTGTGCTCCACATGAACACACGGTCCTTGTGAAGACACATGTGTGCGCAGACCCTTTGATTTTAATGGGATACGTGCGTCCATGTCTCCGGTAAGTATGTAAACGAAAGTCACACCTACCGGAGACACGGATGTGTGAAGGAGGCCTTAAAGATACACTACAGTTCAAAAGGTTTAGGTTCACCCAGACAATTTTGTCTTTTCCATGAAAGAAAAAAAAAAAAAAAAAAATCACTTCTCAAATGAGCTGCATAATGAATAGAAAATATAGTCTAGACATTGAAGAGGTTAGAAATAATGATTTTAATGTGAAATAATTTTCTCCTTCAAACTTTGCTTTTGTCACAGAATGCTCCTTTGCAGCAATTCCAGCTTTGCAGACCTTTGGCATTCTAGCTGTTAATTTGCGGAGGTAATCTGGACATATTTCACCCCATGCTTCCTCCCTCAAACAAGTTGGATTGGCTTGATGGTCGCTTTTTGCGTACCATACGGTCAAGCTGCTCCCATAACAGCTCAATAAGGTTGAGATCTGGTGATTGGGCTGGCCACTCCATTATACAGTAGATAGAATACCAGCTGCCTGCTTCTTCCCTAAATAGTTCATGCATAATTTGGAGGTATGCTTTGGGTTATTGTCCTGTTGTAGGATGAAATTGGCTCCAATCAAGCGCTGTCCACAGGGTATGGTATGGCGTTGAACAATGGAGTGATAGCCTTCCTTATTCAAAATCCCTTTTACCTTGTACAAAACTCCCAGTTTACCAGCAGCAAACCAACCCCAGACCATCACATTACCTCAACCATGCTTGACAGATGGTGGCACTCTTCAAACATCTTTTCAGTTGTTCTGCGTCTCACAAATGTTGTTCTGTGTGATCCAAGCACCTCAAACCTTGATTCGTCTGTCCATAACACTTTTTTCCAATCTTACTCTGTCCAATGTCTGTGTTCTTTTGCCCATATTAATCTTTTCTTTTTATCAGTCAGTTTCAGATATAGCTTTTTCTTTGCCACCCTGCCTTGAAGGCCAGCATCCCGGAGTCGCCTCTTCACTGTAGACGTTGACACTGGCATTTTGCGGGTACTATTTAATGAAGCTGCCAGTTGAGGACCTGTGATGCGTCAATTTCTCAAACTAGAGACTCTAATGTACTCGTCTTGTTGCTCAGTTGTGCAGTGGGGCCTCCCACTTCTCTTTCTACTCTGGTTAGAGCCTGTTTGTGCTCTCCTCTGAAGGGAGTAGTACACACCATTGTAGGAAAGCTTCAGTTTCTTAGCAATTTCTCGCATGGAATATCCTTCATTTCTAAAAACAAGAATGGATTGTCGAGCTTCACATGAAAGTTCTCTTTTTCTGGCTATTTTGAGAGTTTAATGGATCCAACAAATGTAATGCTCCAGATTCTCAACTAGCTCAAAGGAAGGTCAGTTTTATAGCTTCTCTAATCAGCAAAACTGTTCTCAACTGTGCTAACATACTTACACAAGGGTCTTCAAGGGATTTGTAAACATCGATTAGCCTTCTAACAAAGTTATCAAACACAATGAACAATATGATCAATTGGATGGGGTCATTCAAAAGTACTAAACAATGCTTGGTCCTTAAGGGGTTAAGCAGGGTTTGACTTGTGGTGCACACTCTAATCACAGCTTGTCCTCTTATGGTGGACAGGTCTAAGTCCGCTATAACCTGGGCTTTCTCCATGACGGCAGACCACGTTCATACAAAAAAAAAAAACCAAAAAAAAACCCCAACATGTATGCAAGACATTATATGTAAATGAATATATATTTTTTTATTTATTTATATAATAGAAACACACACTAGATAGATAGATAGATATTTGAGCCAAACCAAGTGAGTTTGACTTTATGTTCTTCAGCCTATGAGGGAAACTAAAGTCACAGAGTCCGCAGACTGGCAGGATATTCGAAACATACCACGACTGTGCTTCTATCCAATGTGATAGGTAATGTCGTACTTCGATAGGAAAATGTTGTCCATACAGAGCCTGCATCTGACGTAGGGCATCGCCCTGGAGCTGCTGTGCCTGGATCCACACTGCCATGGTGACCACCTGCAGGGCATGGAGAAAAAGATTATACAACTATTTATCCGGAGCAGACCACAAAAGGAAGACTAAAATTGATAAATAAGTCAGAAGATAGAAAATCACTAGCATAAAAAAAGTCAAAATACAAAAATGTGACAAGATCCGTCAAACAGGCAATGCCTAATGAAATTAAGTGTTTGCACACTACTTCAAGGATATTCACCAGGACACATACAATAAATGGAGGCCGCTGACCATAGGTAATCAAACTAAATAAAAAATAAAGTATACTTTTATTCCACTTTACTTAGAGAGGAAAGTGGTCAATGAATAGTATGAGCGGGGTTAGGCAGCATGCATCAATTACAGTACCAATAGAGCTGCAGCAAAGTAGTGACTTTAACAAAACTTCAGCATGGTGCTCAGCAGCTTATCCATTGCTGGAATCAGGGTCTCTGTCCCCATTTTATGCTGCACTCGATTAGGAACCATAAACCAGATGGCACATTCCCTCTAGGACTCATGCAGATGACCAGATTTTTGATTCGAGTGCGATCCAACAAAACATTGGATGACACGAGGACAAAAGTTATTTTACGGGGCCGTGCACATGTTAAACTTTTTTGCAAAAAAATTGCAGCATGCACGATTTGTATTTATAAATTGGATCGCAGTTGGCCATGCAAGTCAGATCCATGGAATAAAATTCAACCGCACTCCTATGACATCAGAGTGCTGTCTGATCTTTATGGACTGAAAGAATGGAGACATTGTTATTTCCCATATTCTCCATATCTGAGAAAATAGTCTCAAACTCTGATCAGCGTGTGATTAGCATAAGTGGATCGATTTTTTGGATGAGACACAATACGGTTCTATGACTCTAACCTAAAGGGTTCTTTACACACTGCGACATCGCTAGCGATAGCTAGCAATGTCGTGTGCGATAGCACCCGCCCCATCATTCGTGCGACATTTGGGGATTGCTGCCGTAGCGAACATTATCGCTACGGCAGCGCCACACGCACATACCTTTTCAGTGACGTCGCTGTGACCGCCGAACAATCCCTCCTTCAAGAGGGAGGTGCGGTCGGCGTCATAGCGACGTCACTGCGGCGTCACTAAGCAGCCGCCCAATATCAGAGGAGGGGCGGAGATGAGCGGCCGGAACATGCCGCCCACCTCCTTCCTTCCTCATTGCGGGCGACAGCAGGTAAGGAGATGTTCGTTGTTCCTGCGGTGTCACACATAGCGATGAGTGACGCCGCAGGAACGACGAACAACCAGCGGCATGCACCACCAACGATATTATGAAAAGGAGCGACGTGTCAACGATCTAGGTTTTTTGTCGTTTTTGTGATCGTTGCTCCTTGGTGTCACACGCTGCGATGTCGGTAATGGCGCCGGATGTGCGTCACTAACGACGTGACCCCCGATGATATATCGTTAGCGATGTCGCAGCTGTGCATGAACCTAAGTGATCAATTCATTTGTAGCCTTGGCGTATAAATATCAGTCTCCTGGCAAATGAGAAATGATAGCGCTCATAGAGCTCATTGTTGGGCACCGTTCCACTTACAGCACGAATACGAATACTTTTAGGGCCATTGATAAGAACATTTAGAGAGGACCTCTCACCAGGTCAAGAGTGCCCACTGTGTGCTAATATTCCCTCTGCTCACTGGATATTCATATTTTTGTTTTTCTAAATCCACCGTATGTCCTCAGACATATGGGCCTTTTTATCTACTGCTAATTTCTTTGGCTGCCTTTACACAGGGGTGTTCCTCACATGGAGATAATGGAGAGTAGCCCACTGCCCCAGAGGATCCTGTGAGTCACACCTACTTTAATACCATAAAATTTGCACTTAAAGGGAACCTGTCACCTAAAATATGCGTTCTGATTATCAGCAGATGCATGTGTGCCCTAATTACACCTTCCTACCCATCCCTGTGTTATAAAATTGTATAATATGAAAGTAATAAAAAAAAAAACGTTTTATTACCTTTATATTTTTTATGTAAATAGCAGGGAATATGGTCACAGCGGTGGCACCTTGCCCTGCATACTTTCTGTGGTAACACGCCCCTGTGGGCGTGATACCATGGAGCCACATGAGCAACGTCACCGTCGCTCATTCTATTCTGCGTGCATTGTGGCAGGCTTCGTTTCTGGGTGTTCACGCGCCAGATTCAGACGCGCAGTGCGCATGTGAAAATGACAAGGAGAACCCGGAAGAGAAGCCTGCCACAATAGTAAGTTAAACGCGCGCAGGATAGAATGAGCGACGGTGACGTTGCTCATGTGACTCCATGGTATCAAGCCCACAGGGACGTGATACCACGGAAAGTATGCAGGGCAAGGCGCCGCCCCGTGACCATATTCCCTGCTATTTACATAGGAAATATGAAATATGAAAGGAAATAATAGGAAATATGAAGGTAATAAAACGTTTTTTATTACTTTCATATTATACAATTTTATAACACTGATGGGTAGGGAGCTGTAATTAGGGCACACATGCGTCTGCTAATAGGTCAGAACGCATATTTTAGGTGACAGGTTCCCTTTAAAGAGGTGGGTCACTTCTCTGTTAGGGAAGGCTTTTTCTAAATACCTTGTTCAGCCAATTATGCCTCTGAGTGGCACCATTGCGGTCCGCTCATCCCCATGGAGTGACCCCCAGGGCTCTGTGGCCTCTGTAATCCGGTGATGTTCCATCAATGTCCAGTTACCCCGAAATCACTGAGCCTGGCCCCAGTCTTCCTGAGTGACTGGGCTTTGGGCAGTGTTTCGACGCTCATCACAGCCCAGCATCGCGCCTGTTTGCGACGCTGTGCAGCAAAGGAAAGAGAGTGCGACATGCTAGGCTGTGATGACTGGTGGAACACTGCCCAAAGCCCAGTCACTCAGCAAGACTGGGGCCGGGCTCTGTGATATCAGGTCAACAGAAAGTTGACGTGACCTCACCAGATCTCAGAGGTCACGGAGCCCGGGGGTCACTTCATGGGGATGGACGGACCACAATGGCGGCTCAGAGGCAGAATTGACTTTACAAGGTATTTAGAAAAAGCCTTCCCTATCAGTTTTACAGGGATGTGGCCACTATTGCAGAGTAGTGAACCAGCCCTTTTATTAAAGGCCCATATCTCTGAAGCCATAGGTCGAATTTAAAAACAAACCAAAAAAACCCAAATTGAATACTCAAGGGAATAGCAGAAATAAAATAAGATCGAAAGCAGAACCCTATTAGGCCCTGTGCGCACCTACCGGTTTTTCCCGCGGATTTCCTGTGGTTTTGCTGCATGTTTCGCTGCAGAAAATGTTCATAACATCTCTGCAGTGAATCACCAGCAAAACCTATGGAAAAATAATGCTGTGTGCACTATGCAGAATTTGACAGCTGCATGTTTTGCTGTGGGATTCCCGCAGCAAAAACAATTGCATGTCACTTCTTTTCCGCACGTCGCTGCGGGATTTCACTCCATTGACTGCCATGTAATCGTGAAATCCCGCAGGGAATAACGCAGGCAGCAAATTCTGTGCGGTTCATTGCGTTTTCCTGTGTTATTCCCTCCGGTATTTCACGGTTTACCTGCGGTAATGTACATCGCTGCCTGCAGTTTGCAGGGAAGTGATGTCATTATGCCAGGAAGAGGAAGCGGAGCAGAGAGTAAACACACACATCACAGACACACACAGACATCACAGACACAGACATAGAACACGGACACAGACACATAGAATACACATAGAAAGCAAACGGAAATATAGAAAACAAAACATGTGGGCTCCGCTGTATTTTTACCTTCCAGCCGAGGTAAGCACACAGCGGCGGCCCGGTATTATCAGGCTGGGGAGGGCGAGAATATCAGCCGCAGCTGCCCCGGGACTGTCGCATGCATTATGCGACAGTCCCGAAGTGTCCCCAGCTCTCCTTGTTGCCGTGATGCGGTGGCAATCAAGGTAATGTAAGGAGGTAATGGCGGCGGATCGCCGCCACTAAGTCCAGGCTTGATCATGGCAGCGTCTATGAGACAGCTGACATGATCAACCCGTAAAGTGAAAAAACACACACACCGAAAAATCCTTTATTTTTAAATAAAACAAAAAAGCTCCTGGTTCACCATTTTATTAACCCCCCCGAAACACACAGCTCCGGCGTAATCCAAGTCCTGCGATGCTTGCATCCAGCCACGACTGACACTGACACAGCGCTGAATGCAGCCTCGCAGCGAGACAGCAGAGGTAACCACAGGGCATTTCCCACGGCCGGTAATGTGAACACACTGCCGACCGTGAGAAATGCAGAGTGTGCTCACAGGGACTCTACCTATCCCTCTATTTATTCTTCTGTCTATTTCTCTATCTCAGAATGAAATGACTTTTTTTTTCAATGTGCTTTATTGCATTGAATGCAATAAAGCACATGTACCAACCCGCATGCGGCAAAACCACGGCAATACCGCGGTAAAACCGCAGCAAACCGCATGCAGTTTTCAGGTGCGGTTTGCCGCGGGTTTTTTCCCGCGGGTGCGGTAATCTTTCAATGCCTGCGGAATTTTCTTGAGAAAATTCCATTTTCCAGTGCGCACAAAGCCTTAACCTGGTGACAGGTCCTCTTTAATGGTTGGGGACTATATGGTCGTCATCAGGGCTCACAATCTAATCTTACATAAACTTCAGAGCAAATCAATGAACCTACTAAGGCTGGAGTAAAGAAATTAAGGCCTTCAAAATAAAATGACACAAACAGAACAAGCAAATTTAACACATTGTCCAGATTAACTTAATCCCAATGACTTGGTGCAATAAAGAACTAAGATCTATAGGATTGAGGCTCTGCTCACAGGCCTTTCAGTGCGGAGATTAGGAGCCTCCGTCAGCAGTATTGGCATATTTTGATGGAAAGAATGGCATATAAAAAAAAAAAAAAAAAAGATTTGCGCAACAGTCCGAAATGGATCCTGTCATGTTGGAAATAGTAGGTTATCTCCAGGCTGCATGCTGTAGAGCAGCAGGTGCTGATCAGATTGATATACCTTTTTAATGGGAAAGGTTTCAGTAAAACTTGCATTTTGATCATTGAGATCCCTGGTGTTTCAGTAAATATGAGTCCAGTAGGCAGTCCTACTCGGTGATTGGCTGTTTTCTATGTATGATTAAGCGTGCACACAGCCTGCTTTCACTAATAGGACAGCCCACTTGACTACTATACATACAAATCCTTACACATACAAAAAGTGCAAGTCATACTGAATATTTTCCAACAAACCTATATATCATTCTGCTCAGCTTGTCAATCTCTATACCATGCTGTCCACAGATCAGACTACATGTACTAAGAGTCAGGTTCCCTTTAAGTTGTTACCCAAAATGTGTTTATCTAGTGAAATTTGACAAGTAATGACAGACTGTTGTAGACTAAAATATCAATCAGTTCTTAGTCTACAAAAAAGCTTTCCTAAAAGAGTTTGCAGAATAGTCCTTTGACTGGAGTCACTGAGCATGTATGGGCAGGTGCAAAGACTAATGGCCAGTATGGATGAAAGCATATCTGGCTGCATGTGTTTAATGTCCGCTCACCAGACGATTGCTTGTGCAACTATCAACCTCCTTTTATCTGATGTCTATGGCCACTTTTAGACAAAGAAAATGCCATGGTTCACATAGCGAATCAAAAGCTTACGACTTCATTCAGACATCAGTTTTTCATTTTTTGACAGATATAACAAGTAGCCATTACAGTTTATGTGGCTCTCGATGTGTGTGGAAAAAAAGGAGACTTGCCTGTTTTTGATCTGATGTATGGATCAAAATCACCCCTATACAAGTATATGGAAATCACGCGTGTCACATGGTGTTTGGCTCTAAACTCACTGAGTGTCATGACGGCATCAGACACTGTTCAGGCTACAGATTGACAGCCCACACTATGCTTTCTTTGGTGTTTATGAGTTGCACAGGCAGGCTCGGGCATCGACCAGCTGTGTGCTTATTAATGATCAGACTAGCACAAGTTAATTTCTGCTAGCCTGCTGGTTACATTTTGGATCACATGTTGCAGGAGAACTATCACAGTTTCTACCCACCTTTTTAAGTTGGAGGAACCTGTCTTGCCATGCCAACTATAGCTTTTGCTAAACCAGTCCATGTGCTCTTGTGTTCCGTTAACTGGCGATTTACTATGTGTTGCTTGGTGTGCTGTGTAATGCCTCCTGTTGTCTGGTTATTTCCTCCCTGCTCTTTATTTTCTACCTTATCATTTGTTGTCCGATTACTCTGCGTGAACTTGCAGAATGATAGAGTTTTGGTTTCCCCAGTTTGTCCATTTCTGTGAGTTCAACCACTCCTGTCCCGATCCTCCCCTGGGGTGGAGGAGAGCAGGTATTAGATCAGGGCTGGCCAGGAGCAGTGCAAGGAAGGTGGCCCAGACATCGTTACCATTAGGCTATGTGCGCACGTGTGCGCTCTGCACCGCACCTAAAAGGTGCGCTTCAGAGCGCAGCTGAAAAGCTCCGTTCTGAAGAGCATGGTGCCGGCAGATTCGTGCGCTCTGCATGCTGCCTCTCCCTATAGACAGCATGCAAACCGCACGGAAGAAGTGACATGTCACTTAGAACGCGATTTGGGCAGCAGCCGAATCGCTGCGTTCTAATATGCCACGTGCGCACGGCTCCTGCACAATCTCCATAGACTGTGCAGGGGACGCAGGACGCATGCAGTTACGCTGCGCTGCAGATCACAGCGTAACTGCATGTAATACGCACACGTGCGCACATAGCCTTAGACGTATCTATGGGAGCAGTGACAGCTAGGGCCTCATAGCCTGAGGGCCAGTCTAGAAGCCCCAGTCCTCTGTTATAACCTCACATTCCGTGAAAGTGCGCTATCCATTTTTTCACACTGCAATAGGTAGGACAAGCTTTGCATTTTTCTTTTCTTTTAAACGTGAGAAAATTGCTGATATAAGGCCTAAGACACACGGCGAGAAAAACGGTGCGAGTGGAGTGCGATAAAACATCACATTCCACTCGGACCAATTTTACCCTGTGTGCCCTAATCGGACAGAGAAAACAATCGCAGCATGCTGTGGGTGTAATACGAGACTCTGTCTCTTGCACCCATTCAAGTGTATGGGGCGATAGAAAAAAAAAAAAAAAAAAAAAAAAAAAAAAATCGCACTGCACTCGCAGTACACCGGTGTACCGAGAGTGCAGTGCGAGAATGTCAATAGCAAACTACGGAGGAGAGAGGGAGAGAAATCCCTCCCTCCACTCCGCAGCGCTGGCCCAACCCCACAGATGAGGTCAACACTCGCACAGTTGGACCTCAGTCGCAGGGACACTTGTATGACACTCGGCTCTGCTGTACTGCCAGCATGAGACGAGTGTCATGTGAAGATCGCACTAGTACCCCATGTGGCCCCGGCCTAACAACTGATCACATTGACCCAACAGTGATAATCTGATCCAAAACAAACAGTTTTTCTATTTTGCTTGTGAGAAAAATCACCAACACCTAAATAAGGCCTAAAAGGTGGACAACCCCTTTACAGCTCTGAAGACCAATGCCAAAAATCAGAGTATGTAAAATGTACAAATATCAGTCAATTCTGGAGACAAAAAGGTTAACATATCGATTTCGACACATGGCTGCTGCCGGAAGAGCAATTTCAGCCGGAATTCTTGTTATGCGACTCTTCTAATACAGGAGGGAGTAAAGGATAAAGAGAAACAGGGAGATGGACTACAGATACAGAGAAGCCTTGATATAAAAAGGTCAGATTCACTTAAAGAAAGAAAAAAACCCTCAGGTCAACAATGGTAGAACCTTGAGCTGCTATAAATGTAAAAGAAATAGAAAGATAAATGTAGAATTTAACGACTGGTCCATGTGTGGGCATTTTTAATCATTAGTAAATCTTGGCTGCTACTTTTGCACATTAATCTCTGATGGCTCTATTTACCGATCTTTGAAGGTGAGGAGGTAGAGACCTGGGGAAGCGGGTTCCTCTTATTTACAGGACATGGTTAATTTGTCAGTATTTATAAAGTGAATATATATCTATTAAAAAAAATCTTTATTATTTAAAAAATATTTTAAATCTATAGAAAACAGGCACAACTTGTTCCAATGAAATTGGATTATTCTTTACGAAACAGAAGATGTTCTAAAATGTATCTGGTGTATGATGCTGAGAGATGGCAGACAATCTACTCCCACATCTCAGGAGTCCTAGACATCGGGTCTTGGCCTTCTTGTGGTGTGCCGTCTGCACTGACATTTCTATGCTGAAAACAAACAAAACCGTCCACCAAAGGCCAACAGCAAAAAGAGCAATTGGTTTAACTACTGGCCTTTTATAAGAAACAAATACCGGGGGAAACCTTTACCAAGATCAAAGGTGAAGTGCCTACCTTTCAATATGTGCAACTCACTTACTGTACAATGGATTGTGTACAGATGTTAGTCTTTATAACCAGCCCCTGAGGTCTGCAGGTGGAGTACTTAAAGTGCTTTGCGAAAGTATTCACTCCCTTGACATTTTTTATGTTTTTGCTACCTCAACCTGGAATTTTCATTTTTTTTATGGTTTACATCAGTTCATGTAAATAACATGCCTACAACTGTGAACATTTGGTTTTCTTTTCATTGTGAAGCAAACAAATAGGACAAAATAACTGAAAATATCCGTGTGCATAACTATAAACCCCCCCCCCCCCCATACAGTCTGTACTTTGTAGAAGGTCCTCTTGCGGCAATTACAGTTGCAAGTTGCATTGGATAAGTCTCTATAAGCTTTTCACATCTTGCTCCTGGGATTGTTGCCCATTCCTCAAGGCAAAACTGCTCCAGATGATTCAAGTTAAGCTAGAGTCACAGTTACATGTGACTCACACGAGGAGCCGGAAGGCGGCTCTCCTGACCGGAGCGTGTCAGCTGCATTGTGGTACATGAAGCCGACATGCTCCTGAGAGAAGAGGCACCGGCCAGTCCAGGTGATTCGATGCTCGAGCGAGTGACACGCAGTGAGAGCCACATTCATCTCTATAAAAAGGTCATCAGCCACATCCAGCTCCCAACCCGCTTACAATAGTGGCACCCATAAGCTCCATTACCAGTATAAAGACAGCCAAAGCTTTTCCACAGAAATCCCACCAAGGCAGTATACATAAGATTCAGGAGTTCCTACTTTATCCCATTCAGATTTGCTCTTCTATGTTAGGCTACTTACAAATGTCACCATGTAGAGACCTGCTGTTCATAGCGGTTTGCCAGCCCAGGTGCTTATGCACCAAGCTGGAAGAAAGCCACGAGCCACACATCACAGATTCGCGAGCCACATGTAACTCCAGAGCATCAGGTTGGGGACTTCTGAGTAATTATATTATATATCTATCTATCGCTATCTATCGCTATCTATCGCTATCTATCGCTATCTATCGCTATCTATCGCTATCTATCTATAGCTATCTATCTATAGCTATCTATCTATCTATCTATCTATAGCTATCTATAGCTATCTATCTATCTATCTATAGCTATCTATCTATCTATCTATAGCTATCTATCTATAGCTATCTATCTATCTATCTATAGCTATCTATCTATCTATCTATAGCTATCTATCTATCTATCTATAGCTATCTATCTATCTATAGCTATCTATCTATCTATCTATATATATATATATAGTGATAACACGCTCGGGGATCGCCTTTGCTGGGTTTAAAGGGCACGTATTCACCTCAGGCAGACAGCCGAATTCAAGGTGTAACTGACGCTTGGTCAGGTTTATTGCAGTGAAGCATAAACAAAAGAAAAAACACCAACAAAATAAATCCTTGCCTGTCCGGCGCTAACTATACACGGTGATATCCTAACTACAGACTGGAGGGCTTCTCCCTTCCAGCTAAACCATACAGACATCGAGCACTGCTCCCACTCACAAGTGTCTCCTACACAGACAGGCTAAGGCTACTTTCACACATCTGGTTTGAGCCCTGCGGCTCAATCCGGCTGTGAAAACTATGCAACGGATGCGGCGAAAACACTGCATCCTTTGCATAAGTTTTTACATGCGGCCCGTCCGTTTTTTTCCGGTTGCGGCACGCTACTGAGCATGCGCAGTGGAAGAAACCGCATGCGGCGGCCGGATGCGTTTTTTACGCATCGCGCCGCATCCGGCGTCCATAGGCATGCATTGAAAAATGCGCCGCAGCGGATGCGGCGCGGTTTTTTTGCCGGAGCAAAAAACGTTGCAGGCAACGTTCCATTCAGCCGCGGCATCCGCTAAATCTGCCGCATGCGGCAAAAACCGGACCGAACGCAAGCCCCTGCGGCACAATACAGCACTAATCTAAGTCTATGCAAAAAAAACCCCGCAACCGGCGGCAAAAAAAACGGTTGCGGTTTTTCTGCAGAGCGCCGTATTGTGCCGCAGAGCAAAAACCGGATGTGTGAAAGTAGCCTTACTGTGTTGCCCAGAAGGAGACCCTCCCCCAACTTCTCAGACTCTTTTTACATCAGTCCTTCACCTCCCATTAATCCATTAGCAGCCAGGTGATCCTGACCAGGCTAAGTCACATAGGACCGATACCGGGGTGATATATATCTGCCCTCATCCACTAATCCCACATGAGTCTCTCTATCTCTCTCTATATCTATCTATATATCTATCTATTGCCTTATTCTGACTGTCTGCCTGTCTGTCTTGCTCAAAATGACGTCATTACAGCGACAACCGTCGCCACAGCGCGTGCGCTAAAGAGCCTGCGACCCATCGCTCAGCTAAGTGAACAGCACGAACTACGGCGCGACAGGACAACGTCCGACACCTTTCCCCACACCCGCACGGAGCCCCGACTCCCAGGTGTCTGCTGCACTCCCGGAAGCCGAGACATATCCTTGCGTTGCTGGGATCGTGCCGGGAGCCGGCGTACGCTGGTAACCATGGTACACATCGGGTAACTAAGCAAAGCGCTTTGCATAGTTACCCGATTGTGTACCATGGTTACCAGCGTAACTTGTCTCCACCCCCCCTCCGCATGTATACACTGAACACACACACACACACACACACACACACGAATAGTCACCTGTCCCCAGGCATGCAGTCCCCGGCACTGACGTCCTCAGCACCATGGCCCCGCTCAGCTCCACCTCCCCCGCACTCCGTTCCCCGCATGTATACACTGAACACACACCCGGCACTACTGCACCCACCATCCCCGCACACATGCAGGCACTACCGCACCCATCATCATCACCGCACACACAAGCACTACCGCTCCTATCATCATCACTGCACACACTGCGGCACTACTGCACCCATCATCCCCGCACACACCCCGGCACTACCGCACTCATCATCCCTGCACACACGCAAGCACTACCTGAGTGAAGTATCCGGTGAAAGCGCAGCTCACTTCAGTTGCTGCGTGGAGCTGATACAGAGCTGTCGTGTTCTACGGCGCTCCCTGTCAGCTTCATGTAGCAGAGCTAAAAGCGTCAAGTGGATTACTTCGGACCTGGATGGGTGTTTGGGGATTAATAAAGTGGTAAATGAGGGGTTTTGTTTGTCTTTTACTCCAAATAAAGGATTTTTCGTTGTGTGTGTTTATTTACTTTCACTTACAGGTTAATCATGGAAGATATCTCTGGGAGACGCCTGCCATGATTAACCTAGGACTTTGTGGCAGGCGTCTCCTTATTACCCAGATTGCCACCGCACCGGGGCAATTCGGGATGAGCCGGGTAGAGACCCGGGACTGTCGTATCTAATGGATGCGGCAATTCCGGGCGGCGGCTGGCTGATATTGTTAGGCTGGGGAGCTCCCAATAACGTGACGCTCCCCATCCTGACAATACCAGCCTTAAGCTGTGTGACTTTAACTTTTCTGGTATCAAAATTGGGAGGGAGGGGGGGGGGGGAGAAGAGAGGGGAAAGGGGGGAGGGGAAGAAGAGAGGGAGAAGGGGGGGGGAGAAGAGAGGGGAAAGGGGGGGGGGGGAAGAAGAGAGGGGAAGGGGGGGGGAAGAAGCGAGGGGAAAGGGGGGGGAAGAAGAGAGGGGAAAGGGGGGGAAAGAAGCGAGGGGAAAGGGGGGGGGAAGAAGCGAGGGGAAAGGGGGGGGGAGAAGCGAGGGGAAAGGGGGGGGGGAGAAGCGAGGGGAAAGGGGGGGGGGGGAGAAGAGAGGGGAAAGGGGAGAGGGGGGGGAGAAGAGAGGGGAAAGGGGGGGGGAGAAGAGAGGGGAAAGGGGGGGGGAATAGAGGGGAAAGGGGAAAGGGGAAAGGGGGGGGAATAAGAGAGGGGAAAGGGGAAAGGGGGGGGGAATAAGAGAGGGGAAAGGGGAAAGGGGGGGAATAAGAGGGGAAAGGGGGGGGGGATAAGAGGGGAAAGGGGGGGGAATAAGAGAGGGGAAAGGGGGGGGAAATAAGAGGGGAAAGGGGGGGAAGGGGGGAGAGAGGGGAAAGGCGGGGGGGAAGGGGGGGAAGAGAGGGGAAAGGGGGGCAGGAAAGGGGGGGCAGAGGAAAGGGGGGGGAGAGGAAAGGGAGGGGGAGAGGAAAGGGGGGGAGGAAAGGGGGGGAGAGGAGAGGGAGGGAGGAAGGGGGGAGAGGGAGGGAGGGAGGGGGACGGAGGGAGGGAGGTAGGGAGGGGGGAGAGAGGGAGGGAGGGAGGGGGGAGAGAGGGAGGGAGGGAGGGGGGGAGAGAGGGAGGGAGGGAGGGAGGGAGAGAGGGAGGGGGGAGAGAGGGAGGGAGGGAGGGGGGAGAGAGGGAGGGAGGGAGGGGGGAGAGAGGGAGGGAGGGAGGGGGGAGAGAGGGAGGGAGGGAGGGGGGAGAGAGGGAGGGAGGGAGGGGGGAGAGAGGGAGGGAGGGAGGGGGGAGAGAGGGAGGGAGGGAGGGGGGAGAGAGGGAGGGAGGGAGGGGGGAGAGAGGGAGGGAGGGAGGGGGGAGAGAGGGAGGGAGGGAGGGGGGAGAGAGGGAGGGAGGGAGGGGGGAGAGAGGGAGGGAGGGAGGGGGGAGAGAGGGAGGGAGGGGGGAGAGAGGGAGGGAGGGAGGGGGGAGAGAGGGAGGGAGGGGGGAGAGAGGGAGGGAGGGAGGGGGGAGAGAGGGAGGGAGGGGGGGAGAGAGGGAGGGAGGGGGGAGAGAGGGAGGGAGGGGGGAGAGAGGGAGGGAGGGGGGAGAGAGGGAGGGAGGGGGGAGAGAGGGAGGGAGGGGGGAGAGAGGGAGGGAGGGGGGAGAGAGGGAGGGAGGGGGGAGAGAGGGAGGGAGGGGGAGAGAGGGAGGGAGGGGGAGAGAGGGAGGGAGGGGGAGAGAGGGAGGGAGGGGAGGGGGAGAGAGGGAGGGAGGGAGGGAGGGGGAGAGAGGGAGGGAGGGGGAGAGAGGGAGGGAGGGAGGGGGAGAGAGGGAGGGGGAGGAAGGGAGGGGGAGAGAGGGAGGGGGAGGAAGGGAGGGGGGAGAGAGGGAGGGGGGGGGGAGGGAGGGGGGGGAGAGATCAGGAGTGATTTTAAAAGATTTAGATCGTTCTGCTGGACATGCTGAGCATGCGCAGTAGAACGTGACAGGATCAGTCAGCAGACTCCGCCGCTTAGTGCATTGCGGCTGAATCCACCCCTATAGACAATTAGACACCGTGGTGGATTCTAACAGAACCCGTCAAGGTGCGATATTTTAACGACCCAAAAAACGCTACATGCAGCGTTCCCTCCGCCCGACACTGCGTCCTCCAGCGGATGCAACGCAGACACTTGCGTTACAGTGCGTCGTCAATACAAGTCTATGGAGAATAGCGCAGTGAGTTAACGGACTGCGCTATTCTCCATAGCAGCGGATTGCGCTGAACGCAAGTGTGAAAGTGCCCGAACGAACACACACACACACACACACACCTGGATATTTACCTGTCCCCAGCCATGCAGTCCCTGGCACAGACGTCCTCAGCGTCATGGCCCCGCTTGGCTCCACCCACCCCGTACTCTGCCTCCGCACACATTACCCCGCAGGATGGGGTCACATGTCAGGATGGTGGCTGCACCACGATGGGGGCACATACCAGTATTGGGCCGCATCACAGCATCAGCATATTTGTACTTAAGTTTACACTGTTCATGGCCTTCTTTCATTACAAGCCATGGACACCATTAAACATTAGACTCATCTATTAAAACTGTTCCTTCTGTTGTTTGTCATTTTAAAACCAATAAACAATTATAAGAATCCTAAATTAAACCTAACCCATCCAGTCCATGCATTACCTTATTATTCAATCTGCTAACCTCCATACACATGCTAGACTACCCGATACGTTAGAATCCTTCTAGTGTAACTTATAAGTAGAGTGTAACCCAACATACCAACTACAGTGATTACTTCATGCCAACTTCATCTACTACATATCATCATACACCACGCACAGGAAAATCTATCCACGCCAGGGCTAAATACCCCCAAATGTGTCACCAAGTGATCCCATTATGCAGCATACCAGTCAATAAAATGAGAAGGAGGGATGATAATGGTGACAGTAGGCAATGGTATGTCTTCTCTATAGCCCTTCCACTTACCACAGTCTAGCCATCAAGTGACCGTCTAAGGTTAGCAGCAGCTGTCAGAGAGCGAGCGGGCAGTCTGAAAGCACCAAGCCCCTTCTGCTCATCACTAGGATGCCATTTTCAGTTGCTATGGAAACTAGTACTTAACCTGTCCTGCCTACTGGTACATTGGGAGGACTAATGGGGCTATGTATTAAGCCTAGACGCTGGGAAAGACAACTGCATAGTCAGTCTACTGCCTACACGCAGCAAACTACTTACGGGTGAAGAAGACGGCATGAGAGTAAGTGAAGAGGTTTGAGACGTGAGGCAATGAAGGTTACATGGGTAATTGGTAAAAATAGAGCATAGCTTATATATATTAAAAAAAAAAACAAAAAACAAAAACAGTAGCCAAGAAGCCCTGAAGAAAAACACGATTTCAGGGATTTATAACAGTGCCAAAATCAGGTGCTGTGAAGCAGCAGGGCTAAACCACAGCAACGGCGAGGCCTTAAGATTTTTGGAACCACATGGGCGGTGTTGGATGTGAACCAAGTACTCACAATTGTTAAACTGTATTCAGAGCCAGGACCTCGGGCCATGTATGCAAATCAGAGAGCTAATTAGAAAAGCCAAGCCGTCCCAGGCAAAAAACATGAACTGGTTAGCCCAGGCAGATTCAGACTATTCACAGAGCACGCATTACTACACAACAAGGAGAAGCCGAAAATCATCCGAAGGTGTCCTTGGATTAGATAGAAACACAAACCAAAATGAAAAATAACAGCCACAATGTACCAGAGGCTCTCGGGCCCTAATAAAAAAATGAATAAGGGCCAATAATCAGCGTGCTAAATCACAAATCCTGAGCTACTGGTACCCATGCTTCAGTGTTTGATCATGGTGAACTCTCCTCTGGATGTAATCACTAGCTCATCAATTTAATGGATTATTGGACTGGCTGTCCGAGAGCGAGACACTCATCGATGAGCAACAGATACGATCCTAGATGGACAAGCAAGAAGACCGCATGAGGGAGGCAGTGTATATACGGCAGCTATATACTCAGCACCTCAAAGAACAATTCGCAGGCACATACAACAGGCCAGATATCATGGCCTCAGGCGATAAGCCTAAAACATTAAGGTGTCTGCTCCAAACCCGGGGGCACCTGCCCAGGTGTCAGTAATGGACTCGGCTACTGTTTTCTAATTAGGGATACATGATTGGATTTAAAGTGGATCTATCACCACATTTCACAATACAGACTGAAGACATTATTTAATAATCTCAGACCTGATTTAATTGGTGCAGTTACTTTGAAAATCCATGTCAGAATGGCTGTAGAAACCTTCCCTGCCAAATAATAAAATCATCATTTATGAGTGCAGATTTAGCAGGCTTAAACAGCCAATGTGACGTGGATCTAAATACATCGGGGCTAAGATGAAGCTGGTGTACTTACTCTGAAAGTCCTTGTCATAATGGTTGTATAATCCTGAAATTAAGAATGTTATTAGGCAGAGGTTAAAAAAAAAAAAAAAAAGATTTTTCATTTTTAAAGTAAGCACACTAAACTCATCAGTAATAGATATATGTATTTTTTATCCTAAAATTTGGTGACAGATCTTGCATCAAGGCACTCTACACACATTTATGTCAAGGTACCCCACTGATACGCTAATATGGTAGGTAGCAAAATAAGTAAATTCACAGCCTCCCGTCCTTATCTGATGGTGGGGACTCTAGCAATCATCTGTTAATGTTGTAGAATCCTTTCCCTACACTTGTTCTAATGTATAGACAAGAGGTCGTACAGACCTCCTCCGGTAATAGAAGCCCCTACATTCTTTTCATATACCTCAATGTACTCATACAGACAGCACATACTCCAAACTAAATGCACAGCTCTACCTCGGATGTACGGCTTCACACAATACATGGACACGTGGCACGGTAATGGCAATTATTCCTTTAAATAGAAAAGAGACTGGGATCAGATGCCAAATATAGTATAAATCTGTCATTAATCCTAGTAATCTCTCACAGATCAGTTCCAGGTCACTATCACTGCTGCAATTATAACAAGTTAAGCAGAGTTTTGCCACTAGAGGGCACTATTTCATTGAAAAGAAAAAAAAAGTGGCACTGACTTAGCAAAGACTGCATTAAATGTAATAACTACAAATATATAGACGGTTTTATAGGAATAATGCTCAAGATCAAGGTGTGTCGTATAAAAATCTTTATTAGACATTAGTCATGTCAGACTCTGTTACGGTCTTCCCTTAAAAAGATACTCTTATGATCTATAGGATAGCAGGAGATTTATCCAAAAGGGAATCCCCTCCTTACCCCAAAGCCATATACTAAATAAAATCTATTATAAATTTATCATACATCTACACACACACATACACATATATATATATATATATATATACACATATATATATATACACAGTTAGGTCCAGAAATATTTGGACAGTGACAATTTTCGCGAGTTGGGCTCTGCATGCCACCACATTGGATTTGAAATGAAACCTCTACAACAGAATTCAAGTGCAGATTGTAACAATTAATTTGAAGGTTTGAACAAAAATATCTGATAGAAATTGTAGGAATTGTACACATTTCTTTACAAACACTCCACATTTTAGGAGGTCAAAAGTAATTGGACAAATAAACCAAACCCAAACAAAATATTTTTATTTTCAATATTTTGTTGCGAATCCTTTGGAGGCAATCACTGCCTTAAGTCTGGAACCCATGGACATCACCAAATGCTGGGTTTCCTCCTTCTTAATGCTTTGCCAGGCCTTTACAGCCGCAGCCTTCAGGTCTTGCTTGTTTGTGGGTCTTTCCGACTTAAGTCTGGATTTGAACAAGTGAAATGCATGCTCAATTGGGTTAAGATCTGGTGATTGACTTGGCCATTGCAGAATGTTCCACTTTTTTGCACTCATGAACTCCTGGGTAGCTTTGGCTGTATGCTTGGGGTCATTGTCCATCTGTACTATGAAGCGCCGTCCGATCAACTTTGCGGCATTTGGCTGAATCTGGGCTGAAAGTATATCCCGGTACACTTCAGAATTCATCCGGCTACTCTTGTCTGCTGTTATGTCATCAATAAACACAAGTGACCCAGTGCCATTGAAAGCCATGCATGCCCATGCCATCACGTTGCCTCCACCATGTTTTACCGAGGATGTGGTGTGCCTTGGATCATGTGCTGTTCCCTTTCTTCTCCAAACTTTTTTCTTCCCATCATTCTGGTACAGGTTGATCTTTGTCTCATCTGTCCATAGAATACTTTTCCAGAACTGAGCTGGCTTCATGAGGTGTTTTTCAGCAAATTTAACTCTGGCCTGTCTATTTTTGGAATTGATGAATGGTTTGCATCTAGATGTGAACCCTTTGTATTTACTTCCATGGAGTCTTCTCTTTACTGTTGACTTAGAGACAGATACACCTACTTCACTGAGAGTGTTCTGGACTTCAGTTGATGTTGTGAACGGGTTCTTCTTCACCAAAGAAAGTATGCGGCGATCATCCACCACTGTTGTCACCCGTGGACGCCCAGGCCTTTTTGAGCTCCCAAGCTCACTAGTCAATTCCTTTTTTCTCAGAATGTACCCGACTGTTGATTTTGCTACTCCAAGCATGTTTGCTATCTTTCTGATGGATTTTTTTCTTTTTTTTCAGCCTCAGGATGTTCTGCTTCACCTCAATTGAGAGTTCCTTAGACCGCATGTTGTCTGGTCACAGCAACAGCTTCCAAATGCAAAACCACACACCTGTAATCAACCCCAGACCTTTTAACTACTTCATTGATTACAGGTTAACGAGGGAGACGCCTTCAGAGTTAATTGCAGCCCTTAGAGTCCCTTGTCCAATTACTTTTGGTCCCTTGAAAAAGAGGAGGCTATGCATTAGAGAGCTATGATTCCTAAACCCTTTCTCCGATTTGGATGTGAAAACTCTCATATTGCAGCTGGGAGTGTGCACTTTCAGCCCATATTATATATATAATTGTATTTCTGAACATGTTTTTGTAAACAGCTAAAATAACAAAACTTGTGTCACTGTCCAAATATTTCTGGACCTAACTAATATATATATATATATATATATATATATATATATATATATATATACATATATATATATATATATATATATATATACATACACACACACACACATATATATATATATACATACACACATACATATATACACATACATATATACATACATACATATATACATACAAGTAAAATATATCTTTGTACCGTGTTAGCCAGTAGAGATAAAAAAAAATTGTTTAAAAGAACTGAGTCCTCAGTGGTTGATACCTTTTAATGGCTAACTGAAAAGATGGTAATAATTGCAAGCTTTCGAGACTACTCAGGTCTCATCAGGCATGGTATAACACAAAATCTGAAGAGTCACATATTTATACACAACAGGTCTTAGAATAGTGCAGTAAAAATAAAAAACAAAAAAAAAAACAAGTTATATAAAACAGAACTCTCACTATGGCAGGGGGGGGGGGCAAACTGTTGTGGCCATAAATTTTGCTGCAGTTCAGTGTGAAAGTTTTATTGTCCTTTGATAAGGGTCTGATCCGGGCTGTGACACGCTCGGATGGTCAGAGGAGCACATCTTTTAATTGATGTAAAAAGACATGAATCCATGAGACACATTCATTCCTACTCTGAATGTGTCAAAGGTCATCATAAGTTTGTACTCCCATAGTCTCCTATCTCTCTGGGACTTGAAATTTCCTTTCAATACCAGCAATTTCATGTCCATGATGCTGTGGTCTGGGTTACAGAAATGTTTGGCCACAGGTAGATCCATCCTTTTTTCTCTAATAGTGTGGCGGTGAGAATTCATCCTTGTCCTGAGCTGTTGTCCTGTCTCCCCTACATACAGACCCCCAGTTGGACATTTGGTACATATAATTAAGTACACCACATTAGTTGTGGTGCAGCTGAAGGTACCTGGGATCTTGTAGTCCTGATGTGATCTGGGAATCTTTATCTTGTCAATATTAATGGACAGGTCTTACATTTTTTCTGGTTGCAGGGAAATGTTCCTGTTGTTGGAGAGGACAGGGAGCTTCTGACAATGATGCTTCTTAGATTTGGGGGCTGCCTAAAACACAGAAGTGGGGGGTCTGGAAAAATAGATTTTAACCGGGCATCTTTTTGCAGTAATGGTTGTAGTTTCCGTGCAGCTCCTCTTAACACCTCCAGATGTGGATTGTAGGTGATTACAAGAGGGACCCGGTTGTTTTCTTCTTTAGTTTTATAATGTAGGAGATGGTTTCTTGATATTCTGGTGGCTCTTGTAATCTGGTTTTCAATTGTTCTTGGGTGGTAGCCTTGATTTAGAAAGGTCTTTCTGAGGCCCTCAAGGTGATTGTCTCTATCTGTACTGTTGGAACATATCCGATTGTACCTGATAGCCTGGCTGTATACAATAGAGTTTTTTATGTGTTTTGTATGAAAACTGTCCCATTTCAGGTATGTTGGACGGTCAATTGGCTTCTTGTACAGGGATGTCTCTATTTCATTGTTCCGTAGTTTAATGATGGTGTCCAAGAAGTTGATTTCCGTGCAGGAGTAGCTGAGTGTTAAGTTGATGGTGGGATGAAACTGATTTAAGTGTTCATGGAAGGTCTTCAGCTGCTCCTCAGACTCTGTCCAGATGATTAAAATATCGTCAATGTAACAGTAGTAGGCCAGAGGCCTGATAGGACAAGAGGATAAAAAGTCACTCTCAAGCTTGGCCATGAAAAGATTTGCATATTGTATATACATACATACATACATACATACATACATACATACATACATACATACATACATATATATATATATATATATACACACACACACACATACACACACGTACACACATATACCCACGTACACACACATATACCCACGTATACACATATACCCATATACCCAAACACACACCGCCACAACAGCAGTTGGACTGATCGGAACCGGGGTTGCCGTGGCTCGAGGGTCTCCGGACCCGGGGGCTTGGGGGTTGCCTGAAAATGAAAGGGGGGCTATATACAAGGAATTAATGTTCGTGACGCCACCAATGGTTCGTAGAAAGGGGAGTACCGCCGCTGCCCAAGGAAGTACCCGGGCGACATGGAGCGGGGCAGCCAGATGACGTTCCCTCCATGGCTAGGGGACGGCCCGGGACTCTGGACGGTGGTGGTGCAGGCCAGGCAGGGAGAGCGTACTCACTCAGGCCGTATGGATGATGGTGCGACCGTTAAGCAGACTGACACAGAAGTAAACCTAGTCTCTGGGTGCCGCTTCAGGGGGAGCTCGTTCGGGAATCCGTCCTCGTGGGTAATGCTGATGGTTCTGCACCTGCCTCCATGCACTAATTTAGAGTGTTCTCAGTGACCCCTCAGCCTGAAGCTTTCGGGGTCCAGCTCCCTACGGTTAGAGGAGCTGTGCTCTCGATGGCTGACACTTAGGATCTCAGTGGGCCGCATAAGCTGGAAAGCCCTATCCCCCTCGTTGTGTTGATGCCTTCGATCTCTGAGCTCTTGGGGAAAGTTCATGAAGAGACGATCCTCCACAGGTTAATTATCAGGTAGTATGAAGCTACTCCCTGAGCTAGGGTCCAGTACACCGCCTTGCTCGGAACTGGTTCGGTTAGTAGATTTTCCAGTGCAGACCGTTCTCCCAAACTAAGTCTAGCACCCCTCTCTAATACCCTGCGACCGTGTCTCTGACTCCTCCGTTCCCAGACCACCGTCTGTGACCTAGCCAACGTCCCCCAGGGAGCTTCAACTCCCTCCAGCTCCTCACTCTCTGAGGGCTACCCCTCAACTTACTCAACCCCTCCCACCAGTCTGCCTGACCCCTAGGCGGGTGGCCCTGTTCCAGCTAGACCACGCACTGGTGCGCCTGACAGGGTGTGATTAGGATTTGAATGCTGATGGAGCAATACCAAAGGTTAGGATCCCAGAACCATGGGGGGTTGAGCGCTGCACCAAAAGAGAAAGGAGTGCAGTACCCGGTGACACCCTGACTAGTTCAGGGGCGTCTCTCACACACACACACACACACACACACACACACACACACATAGATACATACACACATACATACATACACACATAAAAGCAATTTGCCAGACAATGCTACAAATAGATGTCTGATAGGCAACACCCTGGACCTAAGTGTAGGTTTTCATTCCCCTGGTAGTCCAACATAGTCACCACTAAATATGTGGGTAGCGGGTCCACATCTACATTTCTTAGGACAAGTCCAGTGTTTGTGTTTTTTTTTATTTTTTATTCTTTTTTTAAGTGAATGGAGACATGAATGTGCCCACACAAAAATTATGCACACTTCACAATAAACCGCTTTGACTAAACCTTAGACAATAACAGGATGCACAAACATGTAGATCCCTCCCCTGTAGACTGAGCCCTCGTGGGCAGGGACCTCTCTCCTCCTGTACCTGTCTGTGACTTATATTGTTCATGATTACTGTATTTGTCCCTATTATGTAGACCCCTTTTTCATGTGTAAAGTGCCATGGCGCTACAATAATAATGCGTTCAATTTAAATCCACTGTGCACAGATGAGGGACATATTACATGATATATTATTTTTTTTTTTAATCCGCCATAAGGTGCTAGAGATATGGGTCTTTTTGTCTAGAGCGCAAAATATTATAATTGTTATAGTCTTTATCAACGGGAGCAGCTCATAGGATCCTCTGGGGAATATCTTGGGGCTGCTCTCCATTATTACCCTGTGAGCCACACCCCCTTGATAAAGATTATAATTCACACTAAATAAAAGGGCCATAGCTCTAAAATATAGGTCAGACTGAAAGAAAAACATGTAATACTCAGGCGAGGAGTGGGGATAAAATAAGTATAAAAACTGGACACAAAGTGATAAGTCCACTTTAAAGGATCACCATTTCCCACCCCTCTACAGATTGCACTAGAGACCTTGTTGTCTTCTTCTGTGCTTATTTTATTTCCCAGGTTGCATTCCATGTACTATAAGTCCTCCCTTTGAGACCTAGCAGTCTTATTAAAAAGACTGACTCATGTTCCTATTCTCAACAGTATACTGCTTCCTGCTTGCTGTGGGTGGTCAGCTACCAAAAATTGACAACTTAGGACAGCGGCATGGCTGCACCACTGGCCCGTCCTGTGCTCTCTGATGATAGCAAAGTCAGCTTTGTCACTGCATAATAGGAGAAGGACTGTTAAGATTCAGCCAGCTTCAGAGCAGAACTTGCAAGCTATAGAGTAAACAGCTTGCAAGCTCCTTGCCCAGAAGACAAGCCACCTCTAAGGTGGCTTTTAACTATGACAGCATGCTGTACAAAACAGAATTAAAACTACCTATGCGCTTGAGAATAATGGAATGGAATGCTGCACTAAACAAAATAGATGACATCATGAGGAAAGAAGATTATGCAGCAATACTGAAGCAACATCTCAAGACATAAGCCATAAACTTAAAGCTTGGGTGGAAATGGGTCTTCCAAATGAACAATTTTGCAAATCATACTGCGAAACTGGTTACAAAGTTGCTTAAAGATAAAGTCAATGTTTTGGAGTGGCCATCACAAAGCCCTGATCTCAATCCTAATGAGAATTTATGGGCAAAGCCTGGTGCGCGCAAGGCGACCTACAAACATGGCTCAGTTACACCATTTCTGGCAGGAGGAATGGATCCAAATTCCTACCAACTTTTGGCATTTGGCAAATATATAAAAAATGTTGGTACCTAATTGACCTACAACGGGAAAGATTTAGTCTGGCTTTTTGTCAGATAGTGAGAAAAACATGCATATGTGTCTTTTTAGCTAGTGTATGTAAACTTCTGGTTTTAACTTTATAATGCTGTGTAGATTGCTAAATGTTCTTCGTGATGGCATGACATTAACCCCTTCACCCCGAACCGGTTTTCAAATTCCTGACCAGGCCAATTTTTTCAATACTGACCAGTGTCACTTTAACGCTTCAACAAATCCCAGTGATTCGAAGACTTTTTTCGTGACACATTCTTCATGGTAGTGGTAAATAAATCATATAGCCCAAAATGTATAAAATATTGAAAACGTGAAACTTTAGCAATTTTCTAACTTTTAATTTT
This sequence comes from Anomaloglossus baeobatrachus, assembly GCF_048569485.1. Lineage (NCBI taxonomy): Eukaryota > Metazoa > Chordata > Amphibia > Anura > Aromobatidae > Anomaloglossus > Anomaloglossus baeobatrachus. The sequence continues at coordinate 375,184,603 of NC_134357.1, read as the reverse complement.
TATGCCGTTAAACCAGATAGTTATATCACACAAAATAGTTAAAGGGAATCCATCACCCTTTTTCATTATTTTTTTTTTAGGTAATAATACGGGCATACAGGTAGCATAAAGGTGAAATTAGCCATACCTGTATGCCTCGTAGATGAGGGGTCGTTTGGCAAAAATCTTCAGGGCTATGGGATATGTGCTGCCCAGAAGATAACCCTGCCTCTGGTCTTTACTATACAGGCTTCCTTCACTTCTTTTTCCTGGAGTCCCTGTGACGTCAAGTACGCATCCAGAAATCTTACTCCTGCGCCTGATAACCAGCTAATGTAGTAGATAGCTAAGGGTTGGTGTTATCAAAAATGGGGGGGAATCCATGCCGTTCTTTTTAAAATATTTATTTATAAATAAATAACTTTTAAAAAAAAAGGCATGGGGTCCCCTCTATTTTTGATAACCAAGACAAGGTAAAAGCAGACAACTGAGGGCCGAGGGTGATTTAAGGTGGTGTCACACACAGCGACGACGACAACGACGTCGCTGCTACGTCACCATTTTCTGTGACGTTGCAGCGACGTCCCGTCGCTGTCGCTGTGTGTGACATCCAGCAACGAGCTGGCCCCTGCTGTGAGGTCGTTGCTCGTTGCTGAATGTCCTGCTTCATTTTTTCGTCGTCGCTCTCCCACTGTGAAGCACACATCGCTGTGTGCGACAGCGAGAGAGCGACGAAGTGAAGCGAGCAGGGAGCAGGAGCCGGCGTCTGGCAGCTGCGGAAAGCTGTAACCACTGTAAACATCGGGTAACCAAGGAAAGACCTTTCCCTGGTTACCCGATATTTACCTTCGTTACCAGCCTCCGCCGCTCTTGCTGCTAGTGCCGGCTCCTGCTCTGTGCACATGTAGCTGCAGTACACATTGGGTAATTAACCCAATGTGTACTGTAGCTAGGAGAGCAAGGAGCCAGCGCTAAGCAGTGTGCGTGGCTCCCTGCTCTCTGCACATGTAGCGACGTTATGATCGCTTATGCGTCGCTGTGTTTGACAGCTAAGCAGCGATCATAACAGCGACTTACAAGGTCGCTGTTACATCACAGAAAATTGTGACGTAAGAGCGATGTCGCTGTCGCTATGTGTGAACCCAGCTTAAGTGTTGTGCTGGTGAAAGGAAAGAGGGAGCCACTTCCCTCTGGTAAATAGATTGATGCTGTTATCACTGTTGACAGTGGCATCAGGGGGGTTAATTGCACGCCATTGGTGTTAGCAAAGATTGTGGGTGTTGCAACTTGATGTCAGGTGTGATACTTAGCTGGCACCCGCTGATGATCTCGCCGGAGCTGAATGTGTGCCGGCGCAATCGTAGTATATGGTACATGCAACATGGTTTGAGAGGACGCACCTCCCGCAGTGCTGTACATTTAGGTTAGATGTCTTGAAGGGGTTAATATACTAAACATGTACTTATGAATACATTAATATAAATATGAACACTCAATACATAGCAAATAAATCTCAAAAGTTATGCCAGAGGGCAGGCGCTCTGATTGCACGCCGCTAAAATCAAAAACACCTCTCTAGCAAGAACCTGCCTTAAAGAAGTTGTCCAGTTACCAAAACTGTTTTTTTTTTTTTTGGATAAATCTTGCTATTATGTGCCTCTAAACACATCTATCACGTTATTTTACCAATATTATCTTTTATCATGGTCTAGCATAACATCTTCATTTCTGGCTCCAGCTCTGATGGAGTTAATCTCTCTTAACTTCCTGTGTTCAGTTACTACAACTTCCATAATCCTTTGCAGTAACTAGCAATCTATCTCCCAACCCATTCTGACTGTTCCCTCCCCTCAGATCTCCACCACAACAGTTCCCTCCCCTCCTTCCTGTGTGCACTGCCTAATCATGGTAATAGAGCTTTTATCCTTTGGTCTTTCTGTGCTGCATGTCACTATCTGTCTCCACTCTGGGACTTGTAGTGTAGGTGACCGGATGATACATGTCACTAACTGCCCCTCTCTGTGATTTCTGCTGCATACTACCAACTGTATACACTCTCACCTGCACAACAAGTCCCATAGTGGAGACAGTGACATGCTCTGCTCTGACACATAGTGTGCTGCATGTCACTGTCTCCACTGTGGGACTTGTAGTGCAGGTGACCGGATGATACATGTCACTAACTGCCCCTCTCTGTGATTTCTGCTGCATACTACCAACTGTATACACTCTCACCTGCACAACAAGTCCCATAGTGGAGACAGTGACATGCTCTGCTCTGACACATAGTGTGCTGCATGTCACTGTCTCCACTGTGGGACTTGTTGTGCAGGTGAGAGTGTATACAGTTGGTAGTATGCAGCAGAAATCACAGAGTGGAGACAGTGACATGTATCATCCGGTCACCTGCACTACAAGTCCCATAGTGGAGACAATTAGTGACATGCAGCAAACTATGTGTCAGAGCAGAGCATGTCACTGTCTCCACTCTGGAACTTGTAGTGCAGGTGACAGAGTGGAGCAGATTGGTCCCATGCAGCAGTGCTGCTGGTGGGAGTATATGATCACACTGCCGACACCGCCCGTTCTCCTGACAGCTGAGCAGAGCGGGCGGGTGGACAGTGTGATCAGATACTTGCGTGACAGGGGGGATTTCAGTGGAGGAAACCCCCCCTGTACTCCAGACTGGAGCCCGTACCTGCCACAGCTGAATGCTGGAAAGCGTCTGCTTTCACCGCTCCACAGTAAAGTTCTCCGGCTCCTCCCCTCGATGCTGTGCTGTGACGTGCGGTAGTCACCGCCCACAGCCCTGTCAGTCACTGTGAGTGGCGCCGGCCTCCTGTGACGTACCCGTCTTGTTTGAGAGCCCGGAAATGCCGGGACGTCAGAGGATGCCGGCGGCCACAGCTCCAGGCGGTCATGTGACTGGCACTGAGCGTGCAGGATAGCGCCGCTCAGTGCCAGAAATGGAAATAGAGGCTATTGAAGAAGATGCAGACAATGGTAAGTGAAAATCATTGGGGGAAAAAAAAAAATGGGTGGACCACCCCTTTAAGTAATATCCACCTCTGATTTATGCACTTGTTCAATGGCAAAAAAGCTAAATGTTTAAATTCCCCATCATGCACTTAATTAAAATGTATTTATCTTATTGATGTGTTTCGAAATGTATACTTTTAACTATCTGTACAACCTACATAGGAAATCTCACCATAAGTGCAACTGATAATGTAGACAGCATGGTGGCCGTCACTATTCACAAATGTTTTTATTATATTAGACGTTCTTATCACTAGACCTGAAGAGTTCAGTTTTTTGGGCTTAGGTTCCCATATTGCATTTGCGGCTGCTGAAAACCTTTTTGGGGCAAACAAAATTTGGTTGTTTTAGTGCTTTGAAAAATATTTGGGCCCCGATTCATCAAGACCGCCATTGTAAATGCTGGGGTATGCTGGAGTCAGAAGTGGCTGATTCATTAGGAGTCATACGCCTCTTAACCCCTTCACCCCCCGTCTGTTTTCACCTTCCTGACCAGGCCAATTCTTACAATTCTGACCAGTGTCACTATGAGGTAATAACTCTGGAACACTTCAACGGATCCCGGTGATTGAGACTTTTTTTTGTGACATTGTACATTATGATAATGGTAAATTTAGCACAATATTTTTTGCACTTATTTGTGAAAACAAATATTTGGTAAAAATTTTCACAATTTTTAACTTTTAATTTTTATGCCTTATGTCATAGAAAATAATCAAACAACATTTACCAAATGTCTACTTCACATCAGCTTCAATTTTGAAATTTTTGTTAGGAACTTGGAAGGGTTAAAAGTTTATCAGTAATTTCTTTCTTTTCCAACAAATTTTTTTTTTAGGGGCCACATCACAATTGAGGTGACAGAGACCTAAGTGACAGAAAAACAAAAAATATGACACCATTTTAAAAACTGCACCTGTCAAAGTGCTCAAAAATCATTCAATAAGTTTATAAAGCCTCTAGGTGCATCACAGGCATTAAAGCAATATGGAAGGAAAAATTTTACTTTTTCCCCACGAAAGTATTGCTTACAAGGATAAAAGGGAGAAACTGGAATGTTCTAATTTGTTGTGCAATTTCTCCCGAGTACGTCGACACCCCATATGTGGTGTAAATCTACTGTTTGGGCGCACGGCATGGCTTGGAAGGTAAGTAGCACTACTTGAATTTTGGAGCACAAAATTAGATGGAAAAGATGCCCCTGATTGCCTAGGCAGTGGAAAACCCCAACAAGTGACCCCATTTTGGAAACTAAATCGCTAAACGAAGTTACCTGCATGCATGCAAAGCACCTGGAACTCTCAGGTGCTTCAAAGAAATGTAAATGTTGAGCTGTGAAAATAAAAAAACAAAAACAACATTTCCCGCTATAAAATTGTTGCTTTAGCCCCAAAGGGTAACATGAGTAAATTAACCTTACAATTTGTTGTGCAATTTTTCCCGATTACATGGATACTCCATATGTATTGGAAAACTAATGTTTGGGTGCACAGCACGGCTCTGAAGGGAAGGCGCAATATTCGAGTGCAGATTTGGCAGGAATAGACTACTGCAGGCACCATGTCGCATTTGAAGAGCCGCTATGGTGTCAAAACAGCATAAAATACCCACTTGTGACCCTATTTCAGGAAATATACCGGGAATTTGTCTAGGGGTGTAAAAAATTGTTTAACAGAAATAAAGTCCTCAGTGATTGATACCTTTTAATGACTAACTGAAAAGATGGTAATAATAGCAAGCTTTCTAGACTGCTCAGGTCTCTTCTTCAGGCTCAATATAATACAAAATCTGAAGAGTCACAAATTTATACACAACAGGACATAGAATGGGGCAGTAAATAAAACAAGTTATGTGAAGCAGAACTATCACTATGGCAAGAGGATAAATTGTTGTAGCCATAAATATTGCTGCAGTGCAGTGTGAAAGTTTCATTGTCCTCTGATTAGAGTCTGGTCCAGGGCTGTGATGCCCCCAGATGCTCTGAGGAGCACATCTCTTAATTGATGTAAAAAGACATGAATCCATGAGACACATTCATTCCTGCTCTGAATGTTTCAAAGGTCTTCATAAGTTTGTACTCCCATAGTCTCCTATCTCTCTGGGACTTGAAGTTACCTTTCAATACCAGCAATTTCATGTCCATGATGCTGTGGTCTGGGTTACAAAAATGTTTGGCCACAGGTAGATCTATTCTTTTTTCCCTAATTGTGTGGCGGTGAGAATTCATCCTTGTCCTGAGCTGTTGTCCTGTCTCCCCTACATACAGGCCCCAGTTGGACATTTGGTACATATAATTAAGTACACCACATTAGTTGTGGTGCAGCTGAAGGTACCTGGGATCTTGTAGTCCTGATGTGATCTGGGAATCTTTATTTTGCCCGTTGTCAGTATAAATGGACAGGTCTTACATTTTTTCTGGTTGCAGGGAAGTGTTCCTGTTGTTGGAGAGGACAGGGAGCTTCTGACAATGATGCTTCTTAGATTCGGGGGCTGTCTAAAACACAGAAGTGGGGGGTTTGGAAAAATAGATTTTAACCGGGCATCTTTTTGCAGTAATGGTTGTAATTTCCGTGTAGCTCCTCTTAACACCTCCAGATGTGGATTGTATTGTACAAGAGCGACCCCGTTGTTTTCTTCTTTAGTTTTACAATGTAGAAGATGGTTTCTTGATATTCTGGTGGCTCTTGTAATCTGGTTTTCAATTGTTCTTGGGTGGTAGCCTTGATTTAGAAAGGTCTTTCTGAGGCCCTCAAGGTGATTGTCTCTATCTGTACTGTTAGAACATATCAGATTGTACCTGATAGCCTGGCTGTATACAATAGAGTTTTTTATGTGTTTTGGATGAAAACTGTCCCATTTCAGGTATGTTGGACGGTCAATTGGCTTCTTGCACAGGGATGTCTCTATTTCATTGTTCCACAGTTTAATGATGGTGTCCAAGAAGTTGATTTCAGTGCAGGAGTAGTTGAGCGTTAGGTTGATGGTGGGATGAAACTGATTAAAGTGTTCATGGAAGGTCTTCAGCTGCTCCTTAGACTGTGTCCAGATGATTAAAATATCGTCAATGTAACAGTAGTAGGCAAGAGGCCTGATAGGACAAGAAGATAAAAAGTCACAAGCTTGGCCATGAAAAAAAAAATGCATATTGTGGTGCCATTTTGCTTCCCATTGCAGTCCCAGTCTCCTGTAGATATATGTTATTGTCAAATGCAAAGTAATTATGGATGAGGATGAATTTTGTAAGTTTCACCACAGAATCGATATAAATTCCTGTATTTTCCAGGAAGACTTTGCAGGCATTTAATCCATCCTGGTGTGGAATATTGGAGTACAAGGATTCCACATCCATGGTAGCAAGGATGGTTCCCTTTGATAGAGGACCTATTTCTGATAGTTTTTTCTGTAGGTCAGTAGTGTCCTGGATGAAGCTGGTTGTATCCCTTACCAAGGGTTTAAGGATACCCTCTATCCATCCAGAGACTTGTTCAGTGAGGGTGCCCACACATTAAATGATGGGTCTTCCTGGATTTCCAGATTTGTGAATTTTGGGAAGCATGTAGAATGTGCCTATTCTTGGACTGACCGGTATCAGTTCATCAGCTGTTGAGGATATGTCAGGCAGACAAGAGACCAACTTGTTAAGTTCTTTGTAATAGTCCTGTGTAGGGTCAGACTCCAATTTTTTATAGTAGCATGTGTCCATCAGTTGTCTGTGTGTTTCATTCATGTAGTCTGATTTGTTCATCATGACTATTGCACCCCCCTTGTATGCAGGTTTAATGATGATTTCTTTGTTGGTTTTCAAAGATTTTATGGCCCCTCTCTCCTGGGCACTGATGTTGAATGGTTGCCTCCTTTGTGTGTCTAGGATAGTGGATTTTACCAAATATCTGAAAGTGTCTATATACAAATTGTCTCTCCAGGAAAGGAGACAAACTCTAGCGCAGCGCTACCTATTGGAAGTAGCGATCCTAAAAGTCAGAAGTGGATTTTTAACAATCCTTTGCATATGACTTAGGATTTTATGCCAGATCAGAATCCCAATTTGCAGACACTGTTTCGGGGTGCTTGCCCCTCGTCAGTGCAAAGTATGGGGTGTCTGATCTGGCTCATGAGAAGCTATGTGGGGGGACCACGGGGGAACACTATTCTCCTTAAGGAGACTTTGCAAGCCAGTCTGGCTGCCAGTAAGGGGACTTATAGCTGCCATGCCGTTCTGAGAAATATTCAAATTGTCTCTCCAGGAAAGGAGACAAACTAGCACAGCGCCTATATATTTCAGTGTCTATATCAGTGACGGCGAACCTATGGCACGCATGCTACCAGGGGCACGCAGAGCCCATTCTGCTGGCACGCGTGCTGTCGCCTGATCCTGCCTCTTTGATCTGCTGATGCAATCGCGCCGGCAGATCAAAACTGTGTTGGAGCGGAGGATACATTTCTCCTCGCTCTGACACTCCTCCTCCCCCAGGCTGCAGGTGTGTTGCCTAGGAGACAGAAGAGCGTCAGTGAGCTGCGCCGGCGTACTGAGGTCTTCTGGACACGTGGGAACTGAGGACCCAGTGGCGCGCAGCGGGGGAGCGTGTGCAGGAAGGTAAGTTGTGTGTTGCTGGTTTTTTTTTTTTTTTTTTTATATATAACTCGTGTGCGGCTGTGCCAAGGTGGGGGGCAGCGCCAGCACGGGGTGGGGTTGAGGGAACGCACATGCCAGCACGGGGTGGGGGTACGCACATGCCAGCATGGGGTGGGGGGGGGTACGCACATGCCAGCACGGGGTGGGGGGGGGTACGCACATGCCAGCACGGGGTGGGGGTAGGGGAACGCGCATGCCAGCATGGGAGGGGGGGAAACATGCCAGCATTGGGGGGGGGGCACACGTGCCAGCATGGGGGGGGGGGACGACACACATGCCAGCATGGGGGGGAACCACACATGCCGGGGGGGGGACACGACACACATGCCAGCATGAGGAGGGGGGGGGGGACACACACACATACCGGGGGGGGGGGGGGGGGGACATGCCAGCATGGGGGGTGGATGACATGCATGCCAGGATGGGGAAAACATGCATGCCAGGATGGGGAAAAGATGCGTGCCAGGATGGGGAAAACATGCCACGATAGGGTACATTTACCAGGAAGGGGTACATGCTAAGAAGGGGGACATTTACCTGGATGGGGGTAAATTTACCAGGATTGGGAACATTTACCAGGATTGGGAACATTTACCAGGATTGGGAACATTTACCAGGATTGGGAACATTTACCAGGATTGGGAACATTTACCAGGATTGGGAACATTTACCAGGATTGGGAACATTTACCAGGATTGGGAACATTTACTAGGATGTAGGACATTTACCAGGATGTAGGACATTTACCAGGATGTAGGACATTTACCAGGATGTAGGACATTTACCAGGAATGGGGGTACATGCCGGGATGGGGGAACATTTACAAGGATGGGCAATATGTCAGGATGGGGTACATTTACCAGCATGGGGGGGGGAACATGCCAGAATGGGGTACATTTGCCAGGATAGAGGACAATTACCAGGATGAGGTATATTTACCAGGATGGGGCCATGATGGGGACAAATATACCAGAATGTAGGAAATATATATCAGGATGGGGGATATGTTTACCAGGAAGTGGCCAGGAAGGGGACAGAACTACACAATGAAAGGGGAGGGGAGCAACTTGTACGTCTTTATGGGATTTCAAGATGTTCAGACTTTGAAATGTAGATGTGGATTACAGGGTGACATCTGATTGCATTCCATGCCAAAATCTCTGTCTAATATGCTGCAATTTTTTCCAGAAATCTCAATCCAACTGATGTGTCTGGAAAGGGCAGGGGCTCAGCTTCAATGTGTGTTAAGCACGCATGAGCGTGATGCCCCCTGCTGAAGAGAAGACGGCAAAGGTAAGATTGCAATCATTTACATAATAGGATTGATTGGCACTTCGGAAAAAAAATTGTGTTTAGGGCTACAGTTTGGGCACTCGGCCTGTAAAAGGTTCGCCATGACTGATCTATATAATTATCCAAGCGGGGTGTACTATGCTAGGGGTGTAGTGAGTATTTTAAACCCACAAATGAGTCACAGAATTTTGTAACACTGGGCTGCGTAAATAAACTTTTTTCCAGTAAAATGTTCTTTTTGCTCCAAGACTTTAATCTTTGAAAACAACTATTAGGAGGAAATAGACCACATAATTGGTTAAGAAATTTTGCCAGAATTCACCAATATCTGGTCAGAAGCAAATTTTTAGGCACAGAGTAAAGCTCAAAAGGGAAGGAGCGCCATATTGAAATTCAGATTTTGCTGGAATGGGCATGTCAAATTGGTAGAGTCCCTGATGTGTCAGACCATCAGAAGCCTCAATAAGTGACCACATTTTACAAACTGCACCCCTCAATGTATTTATCTAGGGGTGCAGCGAGCATGCATATTGACACCTCAGGTGTGTCACAAAATTTTATACTGCTCTGAGGTGAATAATTGCATTTTTAGGCACTAAAATAGTGTTTTGGCCCCAGATTGTGTGGGGGAAGGGAAAATAGCAAAAAAAAAGGTTTTACGCAATCTCTGCTGAATGTGTCATTACCCTCACATTTGACACAACAGCTCTTTTTGGCTACACAGCATGGCTCGAGGTGGAAGGAGCGCTATTTGACTTTTGCAGTGCAGATTTTTCTAGAATAGTGTGCAGAACACCTGAAATGCCTAAACCGTAGAAACCCCCCCTCAAGTGACCCCTTATTAGAATTTACACCCCTCTGAGAATTCATGTATGCATGTAGTGACTATTTTTACGCTATTGGCATTTTCCAAAAACAAAACACACATTGGAAGTTGCAGAGTGAAAACTACAAATATGTCATTGTAGTACCCAATACATTGTAGCACACAATACATTGTGCCAGGCTTGTGCTTCTGGAATGATGCCCTCATAAAATAAGAGGCATCGCCTAACTACGTTACTGTCAAACCTGTAGATGCTAACTGCGTTTAAGGCAGATAGCGGGACTAAGATGGAAGGGGGGTGCATTTGAATTTAAGAGCTTAGATTTCACTAGATTTTTTTTGGTGGAAGCTATGTTGCTTTTAAAGAGCCTTTGTGCTACCAGTAACTTGGACACCCCCTATATTTCTGTTAACAGGTGATGGACCCAAGAGGGGACTTGTTTTTGTGGGTTAAGTTGATGCTTTTGATAATGGTCTTTTGGGGTACAGAACATTTTGGATTAGTTCGTATATATCCAGCATTCTATGCTGAACCCTTACAGTGTTTTAATCTAAATATCTGAAACAAGTGATTCAGATAAACCCCAGACAGATCCACAAACTAATGAGGCAAGTGTAGTTACTCCAGACTCAATATGGTCTCTGTTTAGTGGTGTCTGGCTTTTCAGAAGTGCACAAACCTGTGGCAGACCGTGCTTTGTGCACGCCTAAAATGAAGCCTAAAAAGAGGGACGCTGCTGGATCACAAGCCAAACAGAATCCATAGTGTGTCCATCTGCCTCAGTATAGGGAATCTTATCAGCGGTGTCTGTCATAATCATGTACTTCAGATGTAAATGGAAACCCCAGTCTAAGCGCTCAGCGTAGAGTGCGGGATAAATGTGAGTTTAGCCTTTACACGCTACGATTTATCTGACGTTGGGGGGGGGGGGGTCACGGTTTTCGTGACCCACTTCCATCGTAGTTAGCGACGTTGTTGCATGTGACACCTATGAGCGACTCCGAACAATCGTAAAAATATTGAAGACCGTTGATCGTTGACACGTCGTTCATTTTCAAAATATAGTTCGTCGTTTCGAATGCAGCAGACATATTGCTACGTTTGACACCCTGCCAACAACGAACATAGTGCGTCCGTCATCAGTGACGCAGGCGTGTCGTTACGAGCAATGCTCCACGCGTCCTCCCCTCTGATTGGTAGTCCCAACTGTGTTCTGATTTGGCAGCCATGGTTGATAAGGAGTACACAAATTGTAGGAGATTCTGACAGTATGGAAGTTGGGGCATGGAGAGGGTGACGCAATCACACGCCAGGGAGTATGCTATGGACAATTATACGCCTCTGTCGTTGCCGGAATCGTTGGGAGGAATGCTGTGTGATGGTGTCCACACGACCGCCTTGGTCAAACAATATATCGCTAAATGATGTAGCGTCGTTTGTGAGATGGGTACGTGTGACCGCTACAAAACGACCTATGAGCGATCTCAGCAAATCGTAGCAACAATCTGAGAGTGTCACATCGCTAACGAGATCGCTAGCGATATTGTGTGTAAAGCGGCCTTTACTGCAATCTTTTGGAAGAGTAATTAACTCAGCAGGTCAAGAACTTGTTTTATTTATGTTTACGCCGTTCACCGCACGGTATAAGTGATTAGACGTCTATTATTTGGGTCGGCACGATTAAAGCGATACCAGATTTATATAGATTTTTAGGTTTGGTTGTGATCACACTAACAATTTTTTTTTTTTCATTTAAAAAAAAAAAAAAAAAAAAAGAAGTTTTGCATTGCCCTATTTTGAGAGCTATAATGTTTATGTATTTCTGCCAAAAGTGTGAGGGCTTGTTTTTTGCAGGAAATGTTGACATTTTATTGGTATCAATTTCAGCACATACCATTCCATTTTTTGATCGCTTTCTAGTTCGATTTTTAATAGGCAGAATTAACAAAAAACAGCAATTCTTAAATTGTTTTGGGGGCTGTTATTCTGTTCCACGTGGTAAGTGTGATAAGACAGCTTGATTCTTCGAGTCAGTACTATTACAGAGATACAAATATTTATATTGTTTATATGTTTTGCTGGCTTTGCACAATAAAAACCATTATATAGAAAAAATATGTTTTTTACATTGCTATATTCTGAGTGCTATAATTTTTATTTTTCTGTTGATGCAGCTGTTTGGCGCCTTGATTTTGGGCAGGACAAGATGAGATTTCCAGTGTTACCATTTTTTTTTTTTTTTTCATTCGCCTGTTCGATCATGTTTTATTCCACTTTTTGTCTGGTTGTTTTATGAAAAAGCATAGTTTGTCATTTTTTTAAATTTTATTACAGTGTTCACTGAAGGGCTTTAGTAGTGGGACAGTTTTATAAATTGGGTTGTTCCGAACGCAGCAATACCAAATAGGCTTCCATTCTTTGTTTATTTTTGTATTTGCATAAATATATGTATTTATTGGTAGATATATATTTAATTTTTATTTAGTGTTTATTTTTTTTCTTTAAACTTTAGACCATCCCTATCTACGAGGCTTGCCATAGCTGGCTGACCCAGAGGTCAACATGATGACCGACTTGGTATGGCAACTTTCGGGCCCTTGCGGACAGGAGAGGGAATGACTTGTCCTATGTCATCAACACAGTATCGTCCATTGTGTTCCTGCACACAAGCACTTCTCTCTGCCTTACTGAGAGCAGAACAAAGTACTGCACTGCGCAGGCGCAGTGAAAGGTCAAATAATGCCCGCACATGTGCACTACAATACTTTGATCTGCCTTCAGCAGGGCAGAGAGAAGTGCGCATGGGCAGGAGCGCAATGGAGAACACTGTGGATGACGTAAGACACGTCATCCACACAAAGTAGGGAAAGAGGACGACAATCGCAAGCAGAGAGGAGCCACCAGATGAAAATCAGTGACACCGATAGGCTTGGACAACCCCGCAAGTGAGTATAATAAAAGGTCTTTTTTAGGTTATACAAAACGGCTTGGTGACTTATATAGCGCATTCCTTAATGCTGTACATAAGGGTTTACTGTTGGTGGCCGCAATTTATATGGGAAAAACCTGGTGACAGGTTCCCTTTAATAGGCTGCATGGGATATTCCCTTGTTCACCCATCAATTAAATTAAGAATGTAAAAGGTCTTGATCTGATTCCAAGTGTGGCATTTGCATATGGAAGTTGTTGCTGTGAACACACATCTGGTTAATGGAGCTCTCAACTAATGAGACAAAAAAAAAATTCAGCAGAGAGATAGCACAAATGTTAGGAGTGGCCAAACAACAATTTGGTACATTCTGAAAAAAATTACTGGTGAGCTTGGGAACTCAAAAAGGCCTGGAAGACCACAGACAGTGGTGGATGATCACCGAATCCTTTCCATGGTGAAGAAAAACACCCTCAAGATCCAAATGAAAAACTCTCCAGAAAGTGTTTCACGAAGTCTACCTTGAAGAAAAGACCTCATGAGAGCAAATACACAGGGCTCACCACAAAGTGTAAACCATTAATCAGCCTTAACAGAAGGCCAAATTATACTTTTCAAAAAAAAAAAAAAAACCCATGTAAAGAAGCCAACAGCTTTGGAAAGGCACTCTTTGGACAGAGGAATCTATGATCAACTTGTACTGGTATAATAATAAGAAAATATGATCAAAAGCACAACATATCATCTGAAAAAACATGGTGGAGGCAGTGTGATGGCTGGGCATGCACAGCTTCCAATGGCACTGGGTCACTAGTGTTTATTGATGATGTGACTGAAGATAGAAGTAGCTGGATGAATTCTGAAGAGGGCGATACTTTCTGCTCAGATTCAACCAAATTGCAGCAAGGTTGATTGGACGGCGCTTCACAGTACAGACGGGCAATGACCCAAAATATACTGGGAAAGCAACCCAGGAGTTTAAGGCAAAGACGTAGAATATTCTGCAATGGCCAAGTCAATCACCAGTGCTCAACCCCATCGAGCTGCATTTCACGTGCTTAAAGACAAAATGTAAGGCAGAAAAACCCACAAACAAGCACCAACTGAAGTCAGCTGCAGTAAATGCCTGAAGGAAACCCAACATTTGGTGACATCCATGGCTTTTAGATTTCAGGCAGTCACAACTTGCAAAGGATTCCATACAAAGTATTAAAAATTAACATTTTAATTATGGTAAAGTAATTTTGTCCAATTACTTTTAAACACCTGAAACCAGGAGGCTTTGTAGAAAAATAGCTGCAATTCCTAAATATGTGACAGGATATTTTTGCTCAACCCCTTTAATTAAACCTGAAACTCTACACTTCAACTGTTTCTCCATTGTTTCAGTTTAAATAAAAAATAGAGGCATAAAAAGCCCAATCACGAAGATTCGGACCTAACTATCTCTCCAGTTGGGAACTGGAGTAAGATTTCTGATTTAAAGGGAACCTGTCACCAGTTTTTACCCTATAAGCTGCGGCCACCACCACCGGGCTCTTACATACAGCATTCTAACATGCTGTATATAAGAGCCCAGACCGCTGTGTAGAACCATAAACACTTTATAATACTCACCCAACTGTCGCACGGACGACCGAGGTGGCGACAAAGATGGCCGAAAGAGGCGGCACCTGCACCGAAGGATGAAGACGCCCATCTGAGCCCCATCCACCACATCGACTGATTTAGGTGAGTATTATAAAGTGTTTTTTTATGTTGTACACAGCGGCCTGGGCTCTTATGTACAGAATGTTAGAGTGCTGTATATAAGAGCCCACTGGTGGTGGCCGCAGCTTATATGCCAAAAAATGGTGACCGGTTTCCTTTAAGGTATCTTGTAGCTCGTCATGAATTAGAACTGTGGCATCCTACCTCTGATCTGCACTTTTTGGCAGAGTTGGGCAAACCTTGTGCTAAAACAGAAAAGTTGTTAAATTGTTCCACTATCTTGAATTGCGCCGATCTTTTCTACAATTAGAGAAGGTTTTCTTTTCAGTAGAAAAAAATCACATTGTGATTGTGATTTATAAGCACTTGGTCTGCTTTAGGGATTAGGTTAAGTGAATAATCTTTCTTTTTTACTTCCACTACCTAGCAATTATCATCTTCAGCTGTAGTGCAAGCTTTTTTTTTTTTTTTAAAATCTAACAAATTTTACTTTTGAAATAACCCCAATGATTTTTCAAATGGACACTACATGCCTCTTAAACAGTGTTCCCTGATTGGGGGATTCCTATAAAGCCTAGACATCTCTGTCCACAGCATTGCCGATTAAAAATAAATACAGAAAAGACATTAGCTTAGTCTCCATTTTAACGGCAAATTTTAAAACGGTATAGCTATTGTTAAAATATTAAAAAAAATAGTGGGATGGAAGAAACAGCTCATACTAAAAGTAGTCGTCGATATAGCGTCCTTAACAACTGATGCTACCACTGAAGCGATTGTTGGCTGACAAAATATCAAATTCTTCTCTCCAAGACATCAGTACTCCATTCACCTGCAGGTAAAAGCTGCTGATGAATGATCAATGAAGAGCAGAATGAAATATCGGGTATCACTAGGATAAGAACTGTTTTGTCAAATGGTCCTGTACTACTATAATTGCATTGTCGTGGGGAAAGCAAGAGTATAGCCCCATGACATTGCAAGTCACTCGCACAAAACCATTTTGATTTTCAAAATTCAGAAGAATAGAAAGTTTAGAACATCCTTGCCTGCTTGGTGAATTTACGGGAAGAAGGCGTGGACCCGGATTCGCCAACGGCCCTGGGTATATCACGTATTCTTTACCATACAAGAAAGCTGTTAGCATACCATTGGCTAGATCCCTCGCCCCCTACTATAGCGGGGCTTAAAAATAAGATGAACAACGTCCTTAGCCTGGAAAGAGGAGTTTATCTAAAGAGGAAAGCACGGTGTAAATTTTATAAAATTTGGCAGCCATTTGGAGGTACCAGGCCTTCCCATCTGGTGCGTTGGCCCAGGACGGTGTGCTAGATCGCCTTTTATGCCTGCAAGACAGAGAATTATTCTGGAAATTTAGAGTCTGGCAGCTCCATAGGTTGTCATGAACCCTTGCAGAGTGTTGCGGCGAGTGACTGGAGGGGATTGATCTGTTGATCCGTCGGGAGAGAGAGGGGGTGGACATGAGTGGAGTAATGAAGTGACGCGACTCAAATAATTTTCAGCTGGACAGATGTACTTTTATAAACTTTAATTTTCGTTCATTTGTAAAGTTCTGTTTTATTGTTTCTTTTATGAAAATCAGAATTTGACACCAACTTATAGAGAGGATGGATTCGTACTGCTGAATAATATTGTGCCATTAAGTGCGATATGATGTATATGATTGTTTACTCTTTACCGACTGTTTTACGTTAAAAAAAAATCATCTAATTTAAAAAAAAAAAGAAAAGAAGAACATCCTTGCCAACTTGTTTATATGCTAGTCTCCTATCATGATGAGAGGCAAGAAGCCTGAAACAGCTGTAAGTAAAATAAATATTGACTTTGGCTTTATCTCCCAAGTCATGTGGCAAGGCTCAAAAAAGGGACATTACTGAGGAATAGGCTTTCAATTCTTAAGAGTTGGCATTAGAGATCCAGTTTTCTTCCTCTGGGAAGAGCCTATTTGCATATTCAAGCCCATAGTCGCATGGATGCTGAGAAGCATTGCTTAATATGCCACCCGCTGGTTATTGTTGGCACCGGCATCACATCTGCGTATGGGATAAATCAAGTGTATTCCTGAAAGCATAAATGCATGCACGGGGTCAGGTCAACCAGTTTGGTCTAAATCTAAGGCAAAAAAATTAGTATCTAAATGACAGATTACAGTAACGTTTTAAAGAGCCAGGGAGGAAAGGAGGAAGGTACTTCAGAGAAAGGAAAGGCATGAATTAGAGCACAAATGTGTCACTATATACCGCAGGAGAATGGCACCTCATAACCACAACAGTCAACCGAGAGGAAACCATGTCCATGAGTAGGTGAAATGACTGAAATTTACAGTAAATGGAAGATTTTAATCCGCTCCCAGCCCCCCACCCTCATATCTACTGCATTCTGCATGAGATCATAAGCTTTCTACCACATCAAGTGTTCCCATCCCAACAAGCCCATCACACCTCCGCCCTTCCACAGACATATTAATATTAATAATAGTGGGGTGATTGATCGGAAAGCCAATTACATGCAGCCTATTAGACTACTAGATAGGAGCCAACTAAAACGGTTCTGTTCGGACACTCCGTATTCTCTCTCGCTCCACACCATGTTCCAAATTATTATGCAAATTGGATTTAAGTGTCATAGCGATTTTTTTTTTTTTTTTTCAATGAAACTCATTGATGGTATTGTGTCTCAGGGTTCTTTGGATCCCTGAAATCAATCTCAGATACCTGTGATAATTAGTTTGCCAGGTGAGCCCAATAAAAGGAAAACTGGATGTTCCACAATATTAAGCAGGCCACAGTTTTCAAGTAACATGGGAAAGAAAAAGGATCTCCCTGCTGTCGAAAAGCATCAAATATTGCAAGGCCTTGGACAAGGGATGAAAACATTAGATATTTCATGAAAACTTAAGCGTGATCATCGTATTGAAGAGATTTGTGGCTGATTCTGAGCACATACGTGTTCGTGCTGATAAAAGCAGAATGAGGAAGGTTTCTGCCAGGCAAGTTCATCGGATTAAGGCTGCTTTCACACATCCGTTTTTTGCCAGCAGGCACAATCCGGCGAAATGCAAATAAAACGGATCCGGAGCCGGATCAGTTTTATTCTCCATTGACTTGTATTAGTGCAGGATTGTGCCTGATGGCCTTGTGTTGCGGCATCCGAAGAAAAATTCTTAATCCGAGTGCCGGAAAGGACGCAGCATGGAATGTTTGACAATGGCAAAAAAACGGACCACGCTAGATCCGGCGCCATCTGGCATATGCCGGAAACCAACAATGGATCCGTATTTTGATTCTGGGCATGCCCAGACGTTGTGTAAATTAACTTCTGGTCACAGAAAAATTCTCTCTCTCTGTTGGTCGGTCTCTCGCTCTGTCGATCTTTCTCTCTCTGTCTGTCTGTGTCGGTCGGTCTCTCCCTCTCTGTTGATGTCGGTCTCCCCCTCTCATACTCACCGATCACCAGTGCGGCACGGCACAGCTGTCACAAAGCTCTGGTGGCTTCTCCTGCTTTGAAAATGCCGGCCGCTCATTATTCCATCTCGTATTCCCTGCTTCCCCTGCCCACCGGCACCTATGATTGGTTGCAGTCAGACACGCCCCCATGCTGACAGCTGTCTCACTGCAGCCAATCACAGCGGCCGGTGGGCAGGTCTATATCTTGTAGTAAAATAAAATAATACTTTTATAAAAAAAAAACAAAAAAAAAACAAAAAAAACCCAAACAAAATTGGCGTGTTGTCCCCCCTAATTTTGATACCAGCCAAGGTAAAGCCACACGGCTGATTGCTGGTATTCTCAGGATGGGGAGCCCCACATTATGGAGAGCCCCCCCAGCCTAAAAATAACAGCCAGAAGCCACCCGGAATTGCCGCAACCATTACATGCGACAGTCCTGGGACTTTACCGGGCTCATTTCGAATTGCCCTGGTGCGGTGGCAATCAGGGTAACAAGGAGTTAATGGCAACCCATAGCTGCCACTAAGTCCTAGCTTAGTGATGGCAGATGTCGGAGACCCCCCCCCCATCACTAAACTGTAGTGAAAGTAAATAAACACAGAAACCAAAAAATCCTTTATTTGAAATAAAAAACAAAAAACCCACCCTCTTTCACCACTTTATTAATCTCCAAATACCCCTCCAGGTCCGGCGTATTCCACACAAGGTCCCACGACGCTTTCAGCTCTGCTATATCGGAAGCTGACAGGAGCGGCCGTAGAACACTGCCGCTTGCTGTGAGCTCCACAGAGCAACTGAAGTGAGTCGCGCTGTCAGAGGTGACTTCACTCTGGTAGTGCCGGTGTGTGCGGTGATGATGGGTGTGGAAGTGCCTGCTTATGAGCGTTGATGATGGGGGCAGTAGTGCCTGCATATGTGCGGTGATTATGGGGGCGGTAGTGCCTGCGTGTGTGCGGTAATTATTGAGGCGGCAGTGCCTGCGTATGTGCGTTGATGATGGGGGCAGTAGTGCCTGCGTGTGTGCGGTGATGATGGGGGCGGTAGTGCCTGCGTGTGTGCGGTGATGATGGGGACGACAGTGTGTGCGTGTGTGCGGTGATGATGGGGACGGCAGTGCGTGCGTGTGTGCGGTGATGATGGGGGCGGCAGCGCCTGCGTGTGTGCGGTGATGATGGGGGCGGTAGTGCCTGCGTGTGTGCGGTGATGATGGGTGCGGTAGTGCCTGCATGTGTGCGGTGATGATAGGGGTGGTAGTGCCTGCGTGTGTGCGGTGATGATGGGGGCGCTAGTGCCTGCGTGTGTGCGGTGATGATGGGGGCGGTAGTGCCTGCGTGTGTACGGTGATGATAGGGGCGGTAGTGCCTGCGTGTGTGCGGTGATGATGGGGGTGGTAGTGCCGGTGTGTACGGTTATGGTGGTCTCTCTCTCTTTCTTTGGCATGAAATTTTTTTTTTTTTTCCGCTAGACTCGTTGAATCAGTTTTTACACAATCTGCGACAGATCCGTTGCATCAGGCACAAACTGGATTGTTCCTGACGGCAAAAAATGGATGTGTGAAAGTAGTCTAAGAGAGCAGCTGCTAAAAAGCCATTACAAACTCCTCCTGGGGGGGAGGTGTCTAATAGGTGGAGTAATCCTAGGAGGGAGGTGTATAGGTGCCCAAGGTGTGCGGGGGGCGTGGCCGGGCGGGCACAGTGTGCGGGGGGTGTGGTCGCACGGCCAATGCTTGCGGGGGGCGTGGCCGGGTTAAGTGCCAATGTGTGCGGGGGGTATGGCCGGGCCAAGCGGCCAATGCGTGTGGGGGGCGTGGCCGGGCTGAGCAGCCAATGCGACGGTTGTCACTGTAATGACGTAATTTTGGAGCAAGACGGACAGAATAAGGAAATTATATATATAGATACTATATTGCTTCATAGAAGCATAGCTGGCAGCCATAGATGCATTTTAACAGGTTTACGGCTGCCATGATAACCCATATGCATCCCACGATCTTGTCGATGAGAACTGGTGTGCACATATATTGGCAAGCGAGTCATATAAATGCCCATCAGTGATTTATAGCAGCATTTAAATCCATAAACTGATTGCTGCAGTGACACGTATCGGCTAAGTATTGTGAAAGCTCATCTGTTGAACTGACGTTGGACAATCTATATTTTGAAAAGAGATAAAAAGCCTCAAAGTGATATCTTGATACATACAGGAATGACAAAAACTAACAAAGATGATAAATACTGTACACAAAGTGGGAAA
Organism: Anomaloglossus baeobatrachus; assembly: GCF_048569485.1. NCBI lineage: Eukaryota > Metazoa > Chordata > Amphibia > Anura > Aromobatidae > Anomaloglossus > Anomaloglossus baeobatrachus. The sequence goes on along the minus strand of NC_134357.1, from coordinate 375,164,470 downwards.
TTTATCCAGCTGAATGAGTAATGGTAATTCTGATGCAATTTGCCACCCAAAAAACCTGTCTTATGACTTGTGCCATATTTCTTGTTTTACACTTTTTGCCCCTTGTCCAACAAGGAGGCATGACATCATAAACCAGGAAATGCAACACATTTTTATCACAAATTCTGTAGATTAGACCGTCAATAGATTCACCAACTTTATCAGGACATACCACTGTGAGGAATTTGGCACGTTAACTACTGATTCGGCATTGCCTTTGTACCAGTTATTGGTCTACTTTGTGAGTTTATGGCCTTTTTTGTTTGCACCCAATTCATTATTTCATTTACCCCTTTTTTGAGTTCTATTTTATATGTGAACAAAGGAAGAAGGGGTCTGCTCAGCAATCGGAGAAGGCATCCGTTGCAAAGGTCCACAGGAGAAAAGAAATGGGGAATATCCAGCAATATGCAACTTCATAAAATCATCCTTTATTTCCAAAAATTCATAAAAAAATTCTTCATTTTATCAAGACATAAAATCAGATCGAAAATCCATGTGCGATAGCCTATGAACAAATGTGTTTCGGACACGGGTTCTTATTCACACACGATAAGGACCCGCGTCTGAAACTTGTTTGTTGTTCATACGCTATATGCCATGGATTTTCTATCTATCGGATTTTGTGTCTTGATATAATGAATTCTTTAGTCACCGATTGCTGAATATTCCCTATTTCTATTTTTTATGTACTCCCAAGTTTTTACTTTTTCTGTGGAGTTTAGCGATTCCAGATATTTTTGCCTCATTCATCAAATGTAACTTTTTAAAAATTTGTAAAATTGGGCACAACTCAACTCCAGTACCTCTCCAATGTATTTTGGGGTCTGCCAGTATTCTGATGCCAATTTGTGAAGTGTGACTTTTGGAGCTAAACAGTTGCAAAAAAACACCAACAATTTAAGGACTGGGAGATTTTTCATTTTTGTTTTGCACTTTGATTTCTTTCCTCTCTTTATTCCAAGAGGTATAACTTTATTTTTCCGTTGATATAGCTATAAGTAGACTTGTTTATTGCAGAATGAGTTGTATTTTTGAATGACACCATCCATTTTATCATATGATGTAATGGTACGTGGGGAAAAAATTCCAAATGTGACAAAATAGCAAATAAGTGAAATTCTGAAATGTTTTATAGTGTTAAGGTTGTCGTGTAGTCCTATGTGATTGTATCCTAACATGAGTAAAGTAGCAGTATCTTAAGCTTATTTCATAAATTCAATTCATTTTAAAGCACATAAAAATGTAAATGAGATAAATGAAAAAGAACACTGATCAAAATTAGAGGACACTACGTGTTGTTGAAGAAGGTTCTGATACATACTTGCATTCCCTCTGCCATGTAGCTATATAAGATGTCCAACTCCTGCTTCCGAAAACATTCCCCAAACCATGACACTTCCTCCACCTCCTTTCATTGACTTCTTAACACACTTTGGGTTCAGTCTTTCCCCAGTTTGTTGATGAACATATTTCCCATCAGACCCAAATAAATTAAACTTGCTTTCATCACTAAAATGAACTTTGGAACACTTCATGTCTACACAACATGCTCCTCACCAAAGGGGAGTCTAGCCTTTTGATTCTTACTGCTAACGTGGGTCTTATCACTGCAGAGTGGGCTTTCAGTCCAAATGATCTTAAACGTCATGACACTGACACAAGCGATCCTTACCCTGTTCAGTGCTGAACTGGCGAGCAATTCCACTTGAGGTGTTCAAACGATTAACCATATAAATTCTCCGCATTATCCTGTCCTCTCTTGCATTTGTCTTTTGAGGGCGACCAGGCTTTTTGGGGGATTTGAAAGTTTGTGATGTTGTAAGAATGCAAAATTCTTGAAATCTCAGATTTGGAACGACCAACTTCTCTTGCTATGGTTGACAGGGTCACTCCTTTGGCCTTCATCTGGACAACCTGCTGCTGAAGGGTTTCAGTCACTTTGGAATGGCACGGTATTTTTGCAAAGTCAGTGCAAACTGGAAAGTTAGGCTGCCAGTTAAATAGGGTTTGTCAGATAATTAAGTAAATTAGCACCAGGAGCCAGATTAACAGCAATAACTTGCAGGTATCTGAAAGTGTTCTCTAATTTTGATCAGTGTTCTTTTTCATTTATCTCATTTACATTTTTATTATGTGCTTTACAATAAATTCAATTTATGAAATAAGCATAAAATACTGGTAGTTTACTCAGGGTAGGACATAATCACAAAGGACTACACATTGACCTTAACATTTAGGGAAATGTGTGTTATTCTCTAATATTGATCTCCAGTGTACATAGAGAGGCTATGTGGGGGCTCACAGCATATATAAAAGCTACGTGGGGACTCACAGCATATATAGATGGGCTAAGTGGAGGCTCAAATTGTATATGGAAGGGCCATGTGGAGGGCTCATACTGTATGTAGGGGCTCATACTTCATATAGGGGGCTGTGTGAGAGCTCATCCTGTATGTAAGGAGTTATGTAAGGGCTCGAACTGTATATGGGGGGGGGTGCTGTGTGTGGGCTCATATTGTTTATGAGGGAATATCAGAATACTTAATTCTGCTCAATTTTAAGTAATACAATTAGTATTAATATACAATAATTATAATTAATATGCTAATAATATTGAGCCTAAATAATTTCAGCCTATTGGTTAAGCCCTCTACACCAGTCATGGTTTGTCATGTGGCCGCTAAAGAAAATCAATTGCCCACCCCTGGTCTGATCTCTTGTTCTATATACAGCAATGACACAGTATTGATGTATATAGAAGAATCACAGGCTCCTATGAATGCCAGCCACGGGCTGGTTTTCACAGGAGTACTGAGATGACAAAACACAGGGATCTTCAGCTGACCCATGGCTGTCATGATAATACATCAGCGTGGGCATGCTGATGAGGGGTCAAAAGAGCGTGCCCCCCTGCCAGTGTGCATTAAGTGCCACTGTCAGATATCCGCTCCACCTGCGGCTGTTAGAGGCAGATGAAGGCTGAATAATTCAGACTTCATCTGCAGGGAAAGATGCGAGCTTAGCATGCGAGCCCGCATTAAAGGCAGGGAGATGACTTACGATGTGCATAATACATCTTAAGTCATTAAGGGGTTCAGGAAGAGGAAAAAAAAAAAAACATTTGACTTTCAAATTCATGAATCACACATGCCATTTTAAAGAATTTGGTGCCAGAAAGAGCAACTACAGTAGTAGCACAATACAAAAAAAAGCGACTAAAATATGCAAATGACAAATAATGGCCTATAAAGTCTAAACTTGCACTAAGAATTAGACAATATTAATAGATCTGTCCCAAAGTCTATAAATTCAAAAATATTTTTTTTTAGCAAAACAATTGATTTTATTTTGCACGGTTTTTAATTTGTAGATCCATAGCTTTCATACAAACTATGATCTTGTATTGCAACACATTGAGCCCGATTCATCAAAGGTTTTATGGAAACATTTTAGCATAAAAAGCTGCATAATTTTGGCGCAACTCAGGACTGAACTAAAATTCTGCTACTTTTGGCGTTCTCACACCAGTTTTACTTACCTCTGACAAAAGGGGCAAAGTTGAGGTGGGACAGGGGTGTGGTGGCTGTCGTTCGTCAAACTCACGATCAGCGGAAGTGCACGCTACGCTAAAAATCTTACTCCAATGAGGATAGGAGTAGGACTTGTGGCGAGAAAGGTGTACGTTCATCAAACGCTTCATGAATCAGGAGCGTGAGTCCAGCACAACTTATCAAAACCAGCGTAAACAATGCCAGTATTGATTAATTGGGCCCCAACTATAGAGAGCTTAAAATGAATCATCAGGATATTCCATGGTTTTAATTATTACGCAATTTGTGTAAAATTTTTTAGTCTATCTAACGTGCTCCGTAGCACATAGTTGTCATGCTATCAATTCATTAAGGAACCTATAAAACAGAGGTCAGAAACCTGAAGTGAAACTACAACTCTCAGCATGCTGCACTGGTAGTTGCGATTTCACAACAGACTGCTGCAGGTTGCTGACCCTGGCCATAAAGCATGAACTTTTATCATCAATGTATTCATATAATAATTATTTTTTTTTTTATTAAACATTTGTGGTGGTCAGTGTTGCATCAGATAAACATAGAAATACAATCAATTCCACCTAAATTAGTCCAGATAATGACATAACTGGGAGAAACCTTACATAAACAGGAAGATTTTTACTCACGTCACAAAGGCAGGCCCAGTGCGAGGTTACACAGTGGATAAAGTCCAGTCAAAACGCCAAGCAATTTCTGCAAAAGGAAAAAAAAAAATATAACGGTGCTGCAAAAGTCACTATTTTATGTATGTTTAGGCTGACAATTTCACCTTAGACATGCGGCACCTTATCTAAGGAAGCTGAACAGAAACCCCAAAGAAAAAGGAAAAGAAAGCACCATTTATACCATGCACACAACATAATAAAGCCATCTATAACTCACCAACACCAAAAGAAAGCACCATCTAACCAACTATACCATTCACTTAATATAAAAAAAAAATAAATCTATAACTCACCAATATAAAACAAAAAGGAAAAGAAAGCACCAACTATACCATGCACACAATATAATAGAATAATTGAGAACTTACCAAAACCAAAAGAGAAGGAAAACAAAGCACCATCTAACCATATATACCATGCATATAACATAATAAAAACATCTATAACTCACAAACATTTTAGAAATCATTCACTCACGCCATCGTTCTGGACTCAATCTATAACGCCCCAATATAAAAGAAAGACCCATCTAGACATCTATACAATGCACACAACATAAAAACATCTACAACTCCATAATATAAAAGAAAAGGAAAAGAAAGCACCAACTCTACCATGCACACAACATAATAAAAACCTCTATTACTCACCAGTATAAAAGAGCAAAGGAAAAGCACCATCTAATCATCTATGCTATGCACACAACATAAAAACATCTATAACTCACCAACACCAAAAGAAAGCACCATCTAACCATATGTACCATTCACACACCATAAAATAATTTACAACTTACCAACACCAAAACAAAACACCATCTAACCAACTATACCATGCACACAATATAAAAAAAATCTAACTCACCAATATAAAATAAAAAGGAAAAGAAAGCACCATGCACACAATATAATAGAAAAATGTCTAACTTTCCAAAACACCAAAAGAAAAGGAAAACAAAGCACCATCTATACCATGCACACAATATAAAATCATCTATATCTCACCAACACCAAAAGAAAGCACCATCTAACCACCTATACCATGCACACAACATAAAATAATTTCTTACTTACCAACACCAAAAAAAAATGAGAACAAAGCACCATCTAACCATCTATACCATGCATATAATATAATAAAAACATCTATAACTCACAAACATTTTAGAAATCATTCACTCACGCCATCGTTCTGGACTCGATCTCTATAAATTACATTTATATTGTGTTTTTACCAGGAAAAAAATAAAAAAAATACCTACTATGAGCTGAAGTAACAAGAGGTGGATGTGTACAGAGTATTAAAGCTGAAGAGAATGAACGGCTCTATACCAGTCTTCTAATCCTACATGTTTTCTAATGTCTTAGTGTTAATCAGAAATCCTAGGCGTGGTACAGTATATATCCCTTTGTATTAACATTAATATGCATAAAAAATGCAGCTGCCCAGACAGATTAGAAATATCATGCAGCCAGTGATTTTAGACAATGAGAACATCACTAGTACTTAACGCCATGTATTCAGCTGAATTAATCAATCGCCCTTAACAAAAAAAAAATCCAGATCCAGATAACCAGCCCTAGAAAAGTATTTGCTTCTGGTACCTATAGATTTCTGTTGTAAATTAGTGTTCCAGTAAAGAGTGCAAAAAATAAAAAAGGCAATCTCTTGTGGTGGTCTAAGAGAGACGAAAAGTCTACATACTGATACTGTGAAATAAAGAAAAAAAAGCCTGTTCTTTTGTTGTAAGATTTCTTGCATGTATCAAATACCCTTTTAAAATTATTTGGGATGTTTGACCACTTAATTTTGGTATACGGTCTGCCTAATTGCGGGGTAAAAACTTTAGATTAGAACACTAATGTTCTTTTTAAAAGTTATCGCCCGTATGTCCCAGAAAAAGCAATGAAGGCAAAACCCAAGGTCCGACTACAATTTGGCATGCTGTCAAGATGGGAATACCTGCTTCTAGGTCCCAGCCACCCGAGGTAGGGGTTACAAAAATAGAGTAGCTATACTGCCTGCTTAACTCCCACAGTAATGAATGGGATTTACACAAACAGCATTGCGCAGTAGCAGTCGGCTCTTTTTCTATCTCTTCTGGTGGCCCGAACCTAGAAGCAGTTATGAAAATCTCGGCCATGAAAGGTAATGATGGGAATAAAATACCCTTTGATGTGATTATGGCTTGAAATGTGATAGTTTGTGTTGGAAGCCAACATGGACAATGTATGTATCATAACGAATTACTGGACTCCATATTGTATCTATCAGCTACCAATATTACCAGGACTGTACATCAAAAGAATCAGCCATGTACAGTGAAGAGTTTCATGGCCATTGAAGAGGCAAGAAGGCCATTGTGTGTTCTGTGATGAACTGACCTTTGTCCTATCAACATGATAAAGGTTGCATCTTCACGTGAATTGAACATGGTGCCTTTAGCCTCTTGGAAGATACACAACACCTGTGGTATTCATGAATTGAATGTCCTGTTTATAGCCTATTAAAATGGATATTGGTAAACAATCCCTTGTTCAAGTGGAATACAAGCCATTGTACTGGAGATGGACATCAGGTCTCCAACCTGAATGGAGTGTAAGGCTATGTTCACACACTGCGTTTTTTACCTGCGTTTTGGGTCCGTTTTGGGTTCGTTTTTGCTGCAGAAATTTCTTGAGAAATTCTTGTAACCTTTCTGCAGACATTCCCCAGCAAAACCTATGGCAAAAAAAATTAGCTGTGCACACACTGCGTTTTTTTCTTAAGAAAATTCTTTCAGTAGATTTTCTTAAGAAAAAGAATGAGCATGTCACTTCTTTTCTGCAGCTAACTGCGTTTTTTGCCATAGATAATTGGCACAATAACGCAGGGAGCAACCAGCGGTAAAAACGGACCTAAAACGGACCTAAAACGGACCTAAAACGGACCTAAAACGGACCTAAAACGCAGGTGCGTTTTTGGTGCGTTTTTTAACACAGGTGCACTCTTAAGAAATTTCTTAAGAAAAATCATTTTTCTAGTGTGAACATAGCCTAAATCTGTCCTCAGGCTTTGTGATATGAAAGACCTTTGCTACATACCAGGACACTATCCACAGGATCCACAGGTTTGTCAAGACTCCTCTTAATCCTTTAACAAATTGACCTCGGAGAGCCACCTTCAGGAGAGCATTGACATCAACAGCCAAATGCACGTTCCTGGACAACTCAAAAGACTGTGACCTGATTGGATGCTACTAATATGTGGAGGTGTTACAGGGATGGGCACTGTATGGGCCATGTGTGATTGTGTGTCTGATATAAAAGGTATCCTACCAAGCTAGTCAGTCTATCCACTTCCCATCTTCCACCACCCTCTCCCAGTACCTTTCCCCTTTCATTGTACCTTTCCCTTAGTTAGGTTTTCCTTATGTATGTCATTGTAAATTCCCTATTTGTAATAAATCCCCTTTTAAAGATCCAGTAGTTCTTGTTAATTACGATTAACTGGCACCCCAAAACTCAGCAGATTTCTACAGTTTGTGAGTGTAATTAAAAAAACATTATCTTTCTAAACTGTTTGAGGCTTTACGCTACGTGCGTGGGGATGGAGCAGTCATTTATCTTGTAGGTTTAGGGTACAGTCTCAAAACTAAACGACCTACCAGCGATTCCGACCACGATACGACCTGGTCAGGATCGCTGGTGAGCTGTCAATCAGGCAGATCTCACCAGCCACTCGTGTAACGATGCTGCGCTTGGTAACCAGGGTAAATATCGGGTAACTAAGCAAAGCGCTTTGCTTGATTACCCGTTATTTACCCTGGTTACCAGCATACATCGCTTACAGGCTGCCAGCGCTGGCTCCCTGTATACATAGCTAGGGTACACATTGGGTTACTAAGCAAAGGGCTTTGCTTAGTTACCCGATATTTACCCTGGCTACATGTGCAGGGAGCCAGTGCCAAGCGGTGTATGCTGGTAACTAGTGTAAATATCGGGTAACCAAGCAAAGCGCTTTGCTTAGTGACACAATATTTACCCTGGTTACCAGCGTACGCTGCTTACACAGAGCCAGTGCTCGTTTGTCTCCCGCCGTCAAACACGCCAATGTGTGCTGCAAGCGGGAGACCAGCGAGCAAAAAATGAACCAGAACAGTGTGTAACGATCAGTGATTTCACAGCAGGGGCCAGATCGATGCTTAGTGTCACACGCAGCGAGATCAGTGATGAGGTCACTGGTATGTCACAAAACTTGTGACTCAGCAGCGATCTCGCTATGTGAGAAGTACCTCTTAGACAACCCTTTTAATTGTAAGCCATCAAAGTGGGATATAAAAACACAACATAACTCCATGTGCCATTGCCTGGTCACCTCACACGTCTCATGTTCTCCTTCCAGACCAATCCATAATGACTTCTGAAATACAAGTCTCTAAACATTGCTCCCGATTAATATTTAAGCTGGATTTTGATTCTGTGTTTCATTGTGTCGTCTTTGACCCACTTTGTATATTACAGACCTGCGGCCATACCCTATCTGATTAGGTCTCCCAGATTATGAATTTATTATTCCTAAAATGAAGAAGCAGACATGATAAGACGTGCTGTGCCACGAGCTTTAAGGACATTACATCTGGCCCTGCACCATCTTGGTAAATAGCTGCTGGGATAAACATTGATATTAGAGCTGGAGCCTGCATGACAAACGCCAGATTAATTTTAGGATTTAAGGATTAGGCTCATGAGCTGATACGCTCCTTGGGGGTAAAGGTTAGAACTAATCGATTGTGATGAGAGGAAACTAGGTTTGTGTCTTAATGATAATGGAGCACATGAGGAAAGGATATTTCATTAGAACAAAACAGGAAGGTGTGAGGCAGGAGAGAGATCTGTGACATTAACTGGGTTCGGGTTATTAGGTATCGAGTGTCGTGTTATTTGCCTGAGACGCTGTCGGTTTCCTTCATCTTATAATATAGTTGCAGTCTATTTGCTTTTCGATGACACTACTTCATAAAAGCAATTTAGTCTTGTATTAAAATACTCCCAGGGTGATGAAAGTCGGGCTCGTTTTCAATGTTCTCATTCTGGAGAACCATCAAGAACAAGGGGGTCAGTGATTATTATTGGATAAGAGAACGAAATGATGAATTTCAAAAATGCTAAAAGGTCAGAATTTTTTTTACCCCGCAGAACCACTATTTTTGGGAAAGAAAAGCAAGGGTGATGACATGTACAGTGTGTCCACCGCCATTAACTTGAGAACGGCGGCAGCTATAGGCATAGAAGTGGTGTCTAGGTATAGTAAAGTAGCCATGCGCTACGCAATGAAACCACCTATAGCGCCACCTGGTGGAAAACAACAGAGTTAGCAATTTTATCTCGAAAACAGAATGAAAGAGAAAAAAAAGTGAATTACAAAATTGTAGGGCATCATCAATTCAATACGAATCGACATCTTGCATACAGAAATGCTAGGATTAGAACGTGAAAAACTCACAAGGCTGCGGACGTGAAGCGATACCTCATGGAGACCTTCCTACAAGTCATTGGGTATGGTGGCTGCGTGGAGTGGCCTCTAAGCTCATCTGGCCTGACCCCATTGGACTTGTTTCTATGAGGTCACATCAAACAGCAGGTGTATGCGACCCCCCCCACCAACATTGCAGGATCTACGACGATATATCACAGATGCTGGTGCAAACGTGTCACCTACCATATTGCACAACGTGCAGCAAGATACAGTATGCTGTCCGGAGTCCAGATGTGCATTGCAGCTGACGGTGGCCACTTTGCGCATCAAAGTTAAATGAGCGCCATATGCGTGACCAGCATTCTGTGTTTTTGAGGGGGGGGGATCATGGGTTTCATATCATAGCATTTCTGCATGCAAAGTGTCGATTTGTATTGAATGGATGATGCCCTACTATTTTGTAATTCACTTTTTTGCTCTCGCTCGTTCCGTTTTCAAGATAAAAATGCTAACTCCATTGTTTTGCACCAGGTGGCGCTATAGGTGGTTTCATTGCATAGCGCATGGTTACTTTACTATACCTAGACACCACTTCTATGCCTGTAGCTGTTGCACTTCTCAAGTTAATGGCAGTGGACAGGATATGGGTGGACGCACTGTATACCTCCATGTCAAAGACCAGCACCAACATTGCTACAAAAGTCACCGGTACCAAACAGCACTTTATATAAAATTAAAAATGTAAATATTGTGTTTATAGTTAATTTATTCACTTATATAGCGCCATTAATTTTACATACATCAGCAACACTGTCCCCATTGGGGCTCATAATCTAAATTCACTACCATTAGGTCTTTGGAGTGTGGGAGGGAAATCAGACAAACACGGAGAGAACATACAACTCCTAGCAGATTGTGTCCTTGGTGGGATTTGAACCCAGGACCCCAGCGCTGTGACAGCAGTGCTAACCACTGAGCCACTGTGCTACACTTCAAAGACTATTTCAAAGCAATCGAGAACAGGCATTAAAGGATGTAAGTGTAAGAACAGGTTTTCTACTACAGGTAGATAGCAAGGTGCCAGGCAATGCCAAGCGGAACAGTGTAGTGCGACTTCAGTTACATCATGCTATTCGAGACATGGCTTTATTTTTCTTGCCATGAGGGAGATCATGATTCATAACAAATGAGAAACCTCTCAGGAAAATGTCATGTAAGTGATGAATTGAGCAAAAATTATGGCAAATAGATCCTGCTGTCCTCCAACGGGTAGCCAAAGCCATGGTTTAGTTTTGGTCTTAATGCCCAGTTATCAGAAAAAGCAAGTCGATGGAAACATTAGGTTGGACGTGGAGTAGAAGCTGCCTTTTCTCAATGCTCATTTGAGAAGGCACCCTAACGTAAAATAAAGGCACAAACGGAGTGTCTGGGAGGTAATACCAGCACTAGGCTCACGTCTCCTCGCAATGAAGGTAACCTGATGTGAGGAGGCGCAGCACAAATAGGCTCTATTTCTGTGACCTCGCTGAGACCAAGGCTATTTTCTCCCGTAGCCTTCTACTGTTCACTCAAACAGGCTTGGCTCCAGCCAGCCATCCATCAGGCCTTTAAAAACAAACACATACAGCAAAAACTCAACACCTAGACCCCATTTTATTGAGGCTTGCCCTAAGCCTTCTCAATTTGCTGGATCGGTTCACTTGCAGATGAGTTCTCTATTCCATTCGGAAGCATATCAACACCCGTAATACTTTTCCATGTACCGATGGCATATATTTCTGGAAGTTCTCAGACGTAAAGTTGTTGTGTTCAGGAAACAATGCCTTCATCCCCTGATCACTACCTTTTCTGAACTACTGTTCGTAATCCCGCTGAAGGGGTCTATAGGGAAAAAACGCTCAAAGGAGGGTAGATTTTATGAGAAGCAATAGCTAAACGTCTGAATACACTTGGAGATTGTGTCAAAGATCAATACAGCTACAAAGTGTTAGGAGAATTGGTTACCTGGTATCTATTCAGTCCAGTTATATAGCGTGATCTACTGAAATACTCGTAAACATTCATCTCTAGCAATACCACCTAGAAAACTGCTTTTATTTAGAATTTACAGGTATGTAGTTACTTAATGTGACTAGTCTGGGGTTTTTTTGGATATGGGGTAGGGGTGTTTACAATGTACATGGAGGAAAATGTAAGTACATATTAAATTGCTTTATTTATAGAAAACATTTATTACTACTACTTTTTCTTATATAATTGCTTGTACATTATTCACTTAACCAGACATATCCGTTTGTTGTTAGATGTTACCCATGAAAAAATATAAATATATAAAAACATCCAACCTAAGCTATTCCTTGGCTAGCAATTTAAAGGGAATCTGTCAGCAGATTTTTGCTATGTAATCTGATAACACGATTTAAGAACAGAGACCCCGATTCCAGGGATGTATCACTTCGCATACTGTGTGACGCAGTTATGACACAGTCACCGGTTTCTCTGCTGCAGATCTTACAGAGCTTAGATGTTGAGCTGTGTATAACGCCGCTCACATCACAGCTTTCTATGTACATTGCATGGTACAGAGAAGTTGGACTAACAGGCAGAAGGCCAGTTGTCCTTTAGTGATAATCATGTGGTGTTAAAACACATTGTATTGAAACAGCAAAATACAGGCTAGTAAGCGACACAGAACTGTATTCAGGGACTCTTCCACTACATCATGATGCTCTCCGATTACACCGCAAAAACTCTGACATTCCTTTACGGGCAGATTCACACATGTTTTGTGGCCAACTACAGACTGCACAAATCCAGACTCACAACCACTTCATAGGCATATATTAGGTGATCAGTTTCAGACCAGGAAACCCAAGGATAGTCTGTGAATCATGGTCCATACTTGGGCCGCAAAACATGAATGTGTGAAAATGGGCAAAAAGTTAACAGTTGGCATCTGAGATTCCGCCAAGTCCGGCAGTAAGAGAAGGACCTGGCTGTCTGTACAAAGTAGAGCAAGCGCTCTACAGTTCTACAGAACCCCAGGGCAAGAAAAATTCTAAAAACATGGTGCCTTCCATTAAAGGCATATTCATAATTAAAAGCTGTTTCACACAAACACACAAACTATAGGTCAAAATTTCCCAAATCCATCTAAAATGATTATGTTTGGATTAGTATAAAGAGAATAGAGAGGTAGGCTCTCTTCTGGATAATTACACAGAAGAGAAATATATGATTAGTCATTAAAAGCGGTTGTCCATTACGTTTATCCTACGTTATCCTTAGGACAGGTCATTAATGTCTGATAATCCGGGGTCCGACACTCGGCATACAAGCCAATCAGCTGTTCACGGGGTTGGCAGCAGGTGGCCGGAAATGCTCAGTTCCGGAGCTGCTCCATCTTCTGATAGTGGCCGCGGCTGGGTACTGTACAACCGTCTTCTACTGATTTGAATGGGAGGCAGATGTGCAGTACCTGGCCCTGGCTGCCATCAGTTGACTGGCAGGTCTGGAACTGAGCCTGCCGGCGCCAGGAACAGCTGATTGGTGGGGGCGTTGGGTGTTAGACCCCAGCCGATGAGGCATTGATTACTTATTCCAAGGACAGGCTATCAATCCTAAAGTAGTGGATAACCTCTTTAAAGAGAATCTGTCTCCATGAAAAACAGCTCTGAACTCTTATAATTTGTAGATCGCTAGAGAGACAAATTCTAAGAATATAGTTAATATCGCTGAATTTCCTTTCACAACCCCAAAAGTAAAGGGTTCCTGTGTAGACAGAACAACCGGCAGCACTAAACATACCTTTACCAATCGGTGGTGGTTTAATAGCTAGTGTACACAGGCAATCTGCAGTAAACATGCTGTAATAGATCGCTCAGTGCCCATAGCCCGCCACTATTTGTGCAGTGCGGGTGGACGATGCACCACCAAGAATGATCAAAAGCTGAGCAGAGCATAGGATTATTTCACCCCATGAGAGGGTTTTGCTTGTTCAGTAACAGCCAGTTTGCACTGAAAGATTATTCTGAAACGAGGCTTTTTAGGAACACCATAATCTTTCAGTGTACATGCAGCCAGACATGATTTAAAGTCTCCTGAAGGTACCGCTGGACTCCTAGATCAATCATTAGCATACAGAACCCAAGACATTGGTTGGTCTACTGCAAGTCGTTTGAAGGCAAGTTCAGAGATTACTTCCTCCCAATCTGTGCGCCTTCAGTCATTCACACATCTATAGCAGTTCAGTTATAGGTGACAGGACCCATGTATGTTTGGGGTCACCCAGACTTTAGTTAAAAGTTTATTTCGGGACCCGGACTTGACCTTAACTTGTTCCTGGACCACATATATAAAAGTCAATGGGTGGAAGTCTATTGGGCAGTTTAGCTCTCTGTCCACATACAGTCGGCCATAAACAGGGCATCTCCGGGGCAAGGGAGGAGTTTGTTTTTTTTTCTGGACACTGCATTCAAAAATGTTATTTTTACCCCCAGTGAGAGCCATTCAAGAGGCACTTAATGGGCCAAGCACCGAGCGTACCTGAGCACCCCGATGCTCGATCGAGTGGTGTTCATACGAACAGCACCCGAACAAGGGGACAGAATTTTTTTTTTGTTCAGGTTTGAGCCCCAGACACCCAGCATTCGGTACAAACCCAAAGCTTTACAGTTTGGTTTCGCTCATCTCTAGTTATAGCCACTTTTCACAGTGATGGATTCTCTAGTGATGGATAATCTGTAGACCATGGTGGCCTGGAGATACGAGATCAATCTTGAGGAAATGTATTAATTTCTGTAGTGAAATTTACAATGTGCAAATCATTTATCAGCTATATCAAAGACACTGTTGCAAGTCAGCAGGCTTCTGATCAACTGACAGCAAGAGGAAAGTCCACAATCTGAGAGACTTGATCATGGCACGTGTGCCAAGAAACACTCACTAAGCAATCCCAGGGGCTGGAAACCCACAAACACAATATTAGGATTACAAAGGGCAAAATGAAAGAAACTGCATAGAGCCAAATGCCGTGTATATGTTCACACATGTTTATACACAATAATATAACAAATAGTCATGTCATTGGGTTTACAATGTGCGTATCTCCATTATCTCTATTATATCTGTTATATTCCTTGCTGCTTTCACATAAATAAATCCCACATTAAACTAGTCAAACCCAATAATGGCAGATATATCTTGCAAAAGCCAAATATGAACCCCACACAAACTCAGAAATAGTAAGTGGTGGGGGAAGCATGTTAACATGACTTCAATTGTACCATTATCTGTCCTCTGCCAAATTCTAAGGAGATCCGTTCTAGTCCTGTTCAATCCAGTCGCCTAACGGAGGTAGATGAGAACATGGTTCCTTGTCAATGCTCAGCAGGAACCATCTTGAAGACACTAAGTGAAAGTGACAACTAAAGGCTTAAACGGATTGTCCACTACTTTTACATTGATGGCCTACCCTTAAGGCCCCGTCACACTAAGCAACATCGCTAGCAACATCGCTGCTAACGAACAACTTTTGTGACGTTGCTAGCGATGTTGCTGTGTGTGACATCCAGCAACAACCTGGCCCCTGCTGTGAGGTCGTTGGTTGTTGCTGAATGTCCTGGGCCATTTTTTAGTTGTTGCTGTCCCGCTGTGAAGCACAGATCGCTGTGTGTGACAGCGAGACAGCAACAACTAAATGTGCAGGCAGCAGGAGCCGGCTTCTACGGACACTGGTAACCACAGTAAACATCGGGTAACCAAGAAGCCCTGTCCTTGGTTACCCGATATTTACCTTTGTTACCAGCCTCCGCCGCTCTCACTGTCAGTGCCGGCTCCTGCTCTGTGCACATGTAGCTGCAGGACACATCGGGTTAATTAACCCGATGTGTGCTGTAGCTAGGAGAGCAAGGAGCCAGCGCTAAGCATTGTGCGCTGCTCCCTGCTCTGTGCACATGTAGCTGCAGCACACATCGGGTAATTAACCCGATGTGTGCTGTAACTAGGAGAGCAGGGAGCCAGCGCTCAGTGTGCGCTGCTCCCTGCTCTCCGCACGTGTAGCTCCGTGCGCTGGTAACCAAGGTAAATATCGGGTTGGTTACCCGACATTTACCTTAGTTACCAAGCGCAGCATCTTCCACGCGGCGCTGGGGGCTGGTTGCTGGTGAGATCTACCTGTGTGACAGCTCACCAGGAACTCGTGTAGCGACGCTCCAGCGATCCCTGCCAGGTCAGGTTGCTGGTGGGATCGCTGGAGCGTCGCAGTGTGACATCTCACCAGCAACCTCCTAGCAACTTACCAGCGATCCCTATCGTTGTTGGGATCGCTGGTAAGTTGCTTAGTGTGACTGGACCTTAAGGGAAGGTCATCAATGTCAGATCAGCCGGGATCTGACACCCCGCCGATCAGCTTTTCTCGGTGCTGGAGGCAGCTGGCAGCCGGAAATGCTCAGTTGCGGAGCAGCCTCATCAACTGATGAGAGGCTAGGGCAAAGTACTGCACATCCGCCTCCTATTCAGATCAATAGGAGGCCAATGTGCAGAACCCAGCAGCAGCAACTATCAGAAGACAGGGCAGCTCCAGAACTGAGCACCAGCACAGAGAACAGCAGATCGGCGGAGTGTCACACCCCGGTCAATCGGACAATGACCTATCCTAAGGATAGTCCATCAATGTAAAAGTAGTGGACAACCTCTTTAATCACTACTTACTCCATTTCCCACCCTCAAAGCCTTTGCATGGGTATTCACCAAATAAAGACCATTCCTACCCTGGATGGACCCTAAAGAGAATGCATCACTAAAATTTTACTACTTAAAACCAAATCCTACAACATATAGTGTTTTTCTTTACATGATTATAAGAGTGGCCATATTGCCCAAACTGCTGCTCTGCCATCATAACACCATTTAGAGACATAGATTAAAACAGGCACAGTGGTCTGGAGATGTTCATTGGCTTGTATGGGATAGTGTTATGTGCATCCTCTGTGACGTGACCTGACCTGTGCAGAAGTCACTGCATAGGGAGGGGGAGGAGGTGAGCTGTGAACATTATCAACATCTAACATCATTTATCGCCTGATGTGATCCTATTCTATTTATACATAGCTGTGACCTTTCAACATAATCCTGCCTGTGATGATAACGAGATGACTGCAGAAAAGTGATCTCTGCAGAGCAGGAAGGGCCAACTTCAAAGGGTAGGGTCAGACGAGAGTATTTTTTTTCTCACCTGAGAAAATATGATCAATTTGTTAAATCACACTCTGATTCGAGTTTAATCCAATTTTCTCGAATGTGGAAAAGATCTATAAAAAAAAAAATTAAAAAAAAAAATTCTCTCTTCACCATTGTATATGAAAACTGACCAGCACAGTCAAGAATAATTCAAGTGTCAACAGGTGCAAGCCGAGACAACTAGTCCATATATCCCGAAAAATACAGCTGCACTCTGAAAAGCTGTATGTAAACATTATATACAGTGGAACCTCGGTGTACGAGTAACTTGGTGTGCGAGTATTTCGCTATACGAGCAAAGCTTGCTGTAAATTTGTAACTCAGTTTACGAGCAAGCTTTGCTGTACGAGCAAATACTCACCGCACACACTTCCGGTTCCGTACTTACACCGTGTTCTGACCCGCTCTTGCAGTCCACACACACACACACACACACACACACACACACACACACACACACACACAATGCTCACCTTACCGTCTGTTCCCTCACTGGCCTCCTGGTTCTTGTAATTCGCCGGTACAAGATGTACATCGGGTAACCAATTGCGACGATGGAGGAACTTCCGTTGTCAGCTGCTACTCAAAGGCAGCGTGCTGACCAATCAGATGCAAGCGGCTCATGCCTATGACGTCAGCGCGCTGGCAGCGGAAGGTCCGGAATCTGTCGCGATGGTTACCCCATAAACA
The DNA here is from genome assembly GCF_048569485.1 of Anomaloglossus baeobatrachus. NCBI lineage: Eukaryota > Metazoa > Chordata > Amphibia > Anura > Aromobatidae > Anomaloglossus > Anomaloglossus baeobatrachus. The sequence continues at coordinate 375,146,808 of NC_134357.1, read as the reverse complement.
TCCTATACCGGCGGATTACAAGAACCAGGAGGCCGGCGAGGGAACGGAAGGTAAGGTGGGCATAATATGTGTGTGTTCGTGCGTGTTTGCACAATAGGGGACCAGGATGGGACAATGAACAAGTTGTGGAACGAATTGTCTGCATTCCAATGATTTCCTATGGGAAATTTAGCTTTGCTAGATGAGTAACTTGATTTATGAGAACAATCCGTTTTGGGAGTATGCTTGTAAACTAAGGTTCCACTGTATATGAAATTGGAATTGCATTGCTGTTATAGGAACGATGCTAAAAAATTAGGTACTTGGTGCTCTGCTTTTCCTGCCCTGGTTATGAAAAATAGGGAAGACTCCATTATATTTTTTAATTTATTCCCTAACCACATTTGTTTTCAGGGCGATTTCCCCCATTTTACTTCCTTTGCAGCCCTCTAGCCCTCACTATGACCATTTTACAGCACCAAAGTTTGGTTCTCCATTGGTTTGGGGTCCAGGGTCAAGTTCGGGTACCAAACCGAATTTTCAGCTAAAGTCTAGCTGAACCCGAACATCCATGGGTCTTATCCTCCCTAGCTATAATATGTAAACATTTAATAAAAGGAAATTTATTACTGCTATAGATACCATGTTAAAAATAACACACAAACTGGCCAATTCATGAGAGCCCAAGCATCAGAAGTTTGTTATATTGACTTGTCTTGGCTTGCACCTGTTAAAACTGATCAGAATAAGACAAGTGTGTTGATATTTGTAGCACTCCGCCCATCGCCCTAAGGGTATGTGCGCACTAGGCGTTTTTTTCACGCTGCGTTTTTATGTGCGTTTTTGTCTCAAAAACGCACCCGCGGCAAAAAAAAACGCGATAAAAATGCATGCGTTTTTACAGCGATTTGATGCGTTTTTTGCTGCGTTTTTGCTCACTGCGTTTTTAATCAGTGCACAATGCCATTAAAGATTGTTGATGAAAAAAAAAAAAGGTCTGATGTCATTTCCTTCTTCAAAATGTTTATTGTATGCAGGAGAGCAGACAAGCAGACAGCAGCTGCAGAACTACAAGGCTCAGCATCCTCCATCCAGGACTGTATGCAGGAGAGCAGACAGCAGCTGCAGAACTACAAGGCTCAGCATCCTTCATCCAGGACTGTATGCAGGAGAGCAGACAGCAGCTGCAGAACTACAAGGCTCAGCATCCTCCATCCAGGACTGTATGCAGGAGAGCAGACAGCAGCTGCAGAACTACAAGGCTCAGCATCCTACATCCAGGACTGTATGCAGGAAAGCAGACAGCAGCTGCAGAACTACAAGGCTCAGCATCCTCCATCCAGGACTGTATGCAGGAGTTTTTTGCCCCCCCCCCAAAAAAATGACGTGGGCTTCGCCATATTTTTGTATGCTAGCCGGGTACAGCAGGCAGGTACAGGCTGCCCCCAACCCCAGCTGCCTATTTGTACCCGGCTGGGAACCAAAAATATAGGGAAGCCCTTTTTTTTTTAAATTATTTCATGAATTTCATGAAATAATTAAAAAAACAAATGACGTGGGCTTCGCCCAATTTCTGAGTCCAGCCGGGTACAACTAGGCAGCTGGGGATTGGAATCCACAGTGCAGGGTGCCCATGCTTTCTGGGCACCCCCGCTGTGAATTGCAGTCCCGCAGCCACACCAGAAAATGGCGCTTTCATAGAAGCGCCATCTTCTGGCGCTGTATCCAACTCTTCCAGCTGCCCTGATGCCGGGTGGCTCGCTGGGTAATAATGGAGTTAGGGCTAGCTGTATATTATCAGCTGGCCCTAAGCCCGAAATTCATGGTGTCACGCCAATATTAGACATGGCCACCATGAATTAATAGTAATGATAAAAAAAAACAACACACAGAAAAATATTTTTATTAGAAATAAAACACAACACAATTAGTGACTCCATCTTTATTGAAATAAAGAACCCCCCCTCCGCAGTAATCCTGGGTCAGGGTCCCGCGCCGTCCAATCCGGATCCAATATCATCTGATCGGTTTGCTGGAAGGCAAAGCGATCAGATGATGTGTCAGGCTCTAGGGGCTGAAGCACATCACACATCGGCTGATGTTATAAAAGCCGATTATACAATCAGCTGATTGATCGGTGCAAAAAAATAAATAAATAAATACTCACGTCTGTGCTGATTACCGGCAGCTCCTGCAGCGATCGGATGAGAGTCTGATCCTGTCCCATCGCTGCAGCAGCTGCCGGTAATCAGCTGATGAAGTCTCCTGACGGCAGGATCAGCTGATAGCCGGCCGGGCGCGAAAAAGCCGGTGACACCGCGAGAATTACAATCAGCTGATGCGTCAGGTGACTGCATCAGGTGATCCACGGCCAGGTCCTGCAAGCTTCGTACGTGCCCCGGGGAGACTGCACACAGCCAGAGCGGCGGGACCGGGACAGGAGCGGGCATGGCACCGGGACCCTGCAGACAGGTGAGTATATATGACATTTTTTTTTCTACTGTTCACTTTGGTTTTCGCCACTGCCTCCACCTCCCGCCCAGACATGGCGCCGCACGGAGCTGACATGCACCGGGCGGGTTGTGGAAGCAGCGGTGACGGTACCGGGAGGATTCATGCTTCTGTATTTACCAAGAGAAGGAATCCTCTTCCTGTACACGTCACTATACTGCCCACCCCTTGCGTTTATAGCTGCGTTTTTAGTCATAGAAACGCAGCTATATGCGTTTTTCATTGCGTTGTTGAACATCTCATTGAACTCAATGGGTGAAAAACGCAGAAATAATTGACATGCTGCATTTTTGTGGTCACCACAAAAACGCAGCTACAAAAAACCGCTGTGTGCGGACAACACTTCTGAAAACCCATAGACATTGCTGGGGAAGCAATGTCACTGCGTTTTCAGCACAAAAACGCGGTAAAAAACGCGGCAAAAACGCCTAGTGCGCACAAGGCCTAAGGCGTTTTTAATTAGAGCTGATCTTCCCTGCCCTTTAAATTGTAGGCTTTCAGACTAGGTAGAGGCATATGAATTTAGGGTCCCAAAAAAAGGCTGACTTTTGGGCTCTCATGAATTGGCCAATTTGTGCACTAAGTACCTAATTTTTAACAGTTTCTATAGCAGTAATGCAATTCTAATTTCATATACTCAATATTTACATATTATGGCTAGAGATGAGCGGATCTGTGGATGTTCGGGTTAGGCCGGTTTGGTATCTGGACTTGACACCCATATGTGTCAATGGAGACCCAAACTTTGGTGCTGTAAAATGGTTTTAGTAAGGGCTAGGAGGCTGCAGAGTGGGGGTAATTGCCCTGCAAACAAGTATCGAAAAGGAATACATTTTCTTTGTAGAAAAGAAAACAAAAAAAAAAAAAAAAAAGACATGGGGGTCCCCCGATATTTATTTATTTATTTTATATAAAACGGTTTCAGCTGCGGGATCGGACTACCAGCAGTGCCGAGCTAGCTCAGCAATGGCAGCAGGCTGGTGTGAGTGCTTCTGCACGCACTGTGAGGCGGTGATTGCTTGAGCAAGGCCTGGTTTCAAGGAGGGCAGCAAAGAAGCCACTTCTCTCCAGAAAAAACATCAGGGACCGAATGATATTCTGCAAAAGGTACAGGGAGTGGACTGCTGAGGACTGGGGTAAAGTCATTTTCTCAGATGAATCACCTTTTCGATTGTTTGGGACATCTGGAAAACAGCTTATTAGGAGAAGAGGTGAGCGCTACCACCAGTCTTGTCTCATGCCAACTGTTAAGCATCCTGAAACGATACATGTGTGGGGTTGCTTCTCAGCCAAGGGAATCGGCTCACTCACAGTCTTGCCTAAAAACACAGCCATGAATAAAGAATGGTACCAGAATGTCCTCCAAGAGCAACTTCTCCCAACTGTCCAAGAGCAGTTTGGCGCCCAACAATGCCTTTTCCAGCATGATGGAGCACCTTGCCATAAAGCAAAGGTGATCACTAAATGGCTCATGGAACAAAACAGATTTTTGGGTCCATGGCCTGGAAACTCCCCAGATCTTAATCCCATTGAGAACTTGTGGGCAATCATCAAGAGACGGGTGGACAAACAAAAACCAACAAATTCTGGCAAAATGCAAGCATTGCTTATGCAAGAATGGACAGCTATCAGTCAGGATTTGGTCCAGAAGTTGATTGAGAGCATGCCAGGGAGAATTGCAGAGGTCCTGAAGAAGGGTCAACACTGCAAATATTGACTTGGTGCATTAACTCATTCTAACTGTCAATATAACCTTTTGGTACTCATAATATGATTGCAATTATATTTCTGTATGTGATGTAAACATCAGACAAAATTAAAAACCAGAGGGCAACAGATCATGTGAAAATATAATTTTGGTGTCATTCTCAAAACGTTTGGCCATGACTGTAGTAATAAACACCCACTATATAGTAAATTCTCAAAGTAGCATCTCTGTGTGTAAATGGGCCAGTATCATTCATCGTCGCTTTATTTCACAAAGTACTGAGTGTACTATGGTATGCAGAGTAAATTGTGAAACTCCACAGGAAGATATGATATAGGATAGTCGCATACCAATGTACACACTCCGGGCAGCTAAAAATATGCCACTATGTCACACGACCAGATTTACTCTGCTTACGGTACTTGCTGCTTTCAGTCATTGACATGTACCTAGAGTATTTTAGAATAAGTCACACTTGTACTTCCACAATATATAAAGTTGAGCATATTCATAGTTGAAACCAGAAGTTTACATACACTACCATCATGTTTTTCTCATTATCTGACATTAAATCAGAATAAATCTTTCCAGATTTAGGTCAATAAGGAGCCAAAATTATTTATAGTTTGCCAAATGCCAGAATAATGAGAGAGAGAATATTTTAAAGGGAACCTGTCCCCAGGTTTTTTTTGCCCTATATTCAAGTTAAAGGGAACCGGTCAACAGATTTGGGCCCTATAAGCTGCGGCCACCACCAGTGGGCTCTTGTATACAACATTCTAACATGCTGTATATAAGAACCCAGGCCACAGTGTAGAATGTAAAAATCACTTTATAATACCTACCTAAATGGTCGCCGAGTTGGACTTGCGTCATTTGGGAGTCTTTGTTCTCCGGTGCCTCCTCCTTCGGCTATCTTTGTCGGCCTTCTTCTGAAGCCGGGGTGCATGACGCATCCTACGTCATCCACACTCGCTGACATTGAGGTCCTGCGAAGGCACACTTTGATCTACCCTGAGCAGGGCAGATCAAAGTATTATAGTGCGCCTGCGTGGGACCGGCGAGTGTGTACGACGTAAGACGCGTCATGCACCCATGCTTCAGAAGGAGAACGAAGATGGCCGAAAGAGGATGCACCGGCAGCGGAGAACGGAGATGCCTATATGACCCAACTCCACCGCAACGAAGGTATTAGAAAGTGCTTTTTACGTGCTACACAGCGGCCTGGGATCTTATATACAGCATGTTAAAAAGCTGTATATAAGAGCCCGGTGGTGGTGGCCGCAGCTTATCAGCCCCAAATATGCTGACAGGTTCCCTTTAAGGCATTTTTATTACTTTCTCTGCAAAGTCAAAAGTTTTCATACACCAAGATAACTATGCCTTTAAATAATATGGATGATGAGCTGTGGAAATAAGAGCGCAATAGGGTCTTACCCGGTAGGGAAAATAAGGGCAGTACTAGGATCTTACTCACCTTTTAGGGTTGTCAGAGTCACAACCCCTTGTAGTGCATGTAATGGTAGTGGTCAGCAGCAGCCCCGAGGAACAGGATCAATAATCAAAAGGAAGGAATGTGGGTTAAGCCGCGCTAAAACCACAGGGTCCAACAGATTAATTCCCTTTTCATTTGTTCACAGGTCTACGCGTTTCAGAGATATTTATCTTTTTCATCAGGACTTCCAGAAGGAATCATGTATAAAAAAGTGCAGCTTAACCCGTATTCCTTCCTTTAAATAATATGGATAAGCCCATATGATGAAGTTATGTCTTTGGACGCTTACGATTAGTTTATTGGCAACATATGAATTAGAGACACACACCTGTTGATGTATTGTAATGCACACCTGAAATCAGTCAAGATCTCAAAAAGAGAATTATGGACTTACACAAGTCTGGTTCATTCTTGAGTGCAATATCCAGATACCTGAAGATTCCTCATTCATTCGTACAAACAATTATACGCAAGTACAAACAAGACTATGTTTTGAGGGGGAATGTTAAACACCCCACTATACAGTTATTCGCCAAAAAAAGAGCTTACTTACTGTTTGGATGTGTGAGGTAATATATTGTCTGTTTTTACAGCTAGCCTTGATATTCATCAGGTGGCCTATAGCAAGCAATCACAGCTCTGCTTGTATTTTTCTACAGGTCATTAATAGGAGACGTGATTGGTTACTATAAACAAGAACATTCTTTGCAAAAGACAACTTATGTGTCAGTGAATATGATTTAGGTGGCGAGAGGGACAAATGGGGAAAAGGGGGGGGGTAAGAAAAAGCAATAGAAAGAAAGACGTAGTTACTGTCCTGGGCAACGCAGGTACTACAACTAGTGATTTTATATGACGGAAAGCCAAAGTTTATCATGGCAATCGGACAAAAAAAAAAAAAGAAATTGGCGCATTAACCGCATAATCACCTAGAATCATTGGTGCAGATAGCAGATGTGTACTATATATCCCAGCAAGTCATGCATAGCTCAGTATCACAGACATGTACAAGGCAGGGAACAGAAGATTGATCGGTCAATAATCCGACCATTCCTTTAAATTTTTTAACCTGTAATCATTGTAATTCTTGGGAAAAAGTTGCCTAAAACTGGAGCTTAACAATAAATTGAGTATGTCACCTCAAAAACTTTATGTTAACTAACCATCTTGTCAAATAGGGGACTTAGCCCATATAAAAATCCTACCTACGGCTTAGTTGACGCTACAAAAATGTCCATTAAAAAGCAGTTTTTCTGATATGCAAAATAAGTATGTTCAGTGCACCCTTTGCGCACCGTAACATCCCTCAATTACAATGCCTGGAAGCCAACCCCCTATGTAGATGGAGAGCTCTCACTTGGTCAGTGAGGCTTCCCTGTCAAAGCTTTGGTGTATTGTAAACAGGTGCGGGAATGCAACAGCACAGAATGAGGAGAAGGTAAAACCAACAAGGGTTTATGTACTTTATACAAATAAGGAAAAGTGCCTTTGGCAAGAGTTGAGGGAATAGCACAGTTGGTGACAATAAAACAGATTAAGTTACAATAAGGAGTATAGCAATACAGATTTACAGGATGCAAGCATAATACTATTTACACAATATTATTCTACTCCTATCATTAAATAACGGTCACAGTCATCATCAGATATCCAATTTCTAATCCCCCAACCAGGGAAGAGTCAGTATCACTTCTCTACCTATCAAAGTCATCAATATTTAAATAACAGGTGCCGACAACCCTACCCGCCAGGCTGCAAGTTTCACACTCAGTACGCTGACGGCCTTCATTTCCTGAAGTACGGCACTAGTACCCACTTCGTACCGCAAGTGGCGACAGGAAGGAAAGGCTCATGAGGACGGTCCTCTCCTATGGCTGGGTCGTCTCTACTCCCTAGGATCTGCCGCGGATCTGGCCCTGGAAGCCGTCGCGGATCTGGCCCTGGAAGCCGTCGCGGATCTGGCCCTGGAAGCCGTCGCGGATCTGGCCCTGGAAGCCGTCGCGGATCTGGCCCTGGAAGCCGTCGCGGATCTGGCCCTGGAAGCCGTCGCGGATCTGGCCCTGGAAGCCGTCGCGGATCTGGCCCTGGAAGCCGTCGCGGATCTGGCCCTGGAAGCCGTCGCGGATCTGGCCCTGGAAGCCGTCGCGGATCTGGCCCTGGAAGCCGTCGCGGATCTGGCCCTGGAAGCCGTCGCGGATCTGGCCCTGGAAGCCGTCGCGGATCTGGCCCTGGAAGCCGTCGCGGATCTGGCCCTGGAAGCCGTCGCGGATCTGGCCCTGGAAGCCGTCGCGGATCTATCTGGCCCTGGAAGCCGTCGCGGATCTGGCCCTGGAAGCCGTCGCGGATCTGGCCCTGGAAGCCGTCGCGGATCTGGCCCTGGAAGCCGTCGCGGATCTGGCCCTGGAAGCCGTCGCGGATCTGGCCCTGGAAGCCGTCGCGGATCTGGCCCTGGAAGCAGTCGCGGATCTGGCCCTGGAAGCAGTCGCGGATCTGGCCCTGGAAGCAGTCGCGGATCTGGCCCTGGAAGCAGTCGCGGATCTGGCCCTGGAAGCAGTCGCGGATCTGGCCCTGGAAGCAGTCGCGGATCTGGCCCTGGAAGCAGTCGCGGATCTGGCCCTGGAAGCGGTCGCGGATCTTTGGCTGTAAGCCTGCTCCGCTATTCAGGCGACTATCCTGCTACATGTTGAGGCGCCAACTCCTCCCTTAATCTGCTTTCCCAGGCTTTTATAATTAAGAATTGCGCCACAGCTGTCAGCTGACCTGGTGTCTCCCCCAAATGTTCTCCCTAAGGGGACGGATACTTCGCTTTTCAGTTCCTAATATTGTCATTCTCTCTCCTTTTTCTATTCTAAACATTTTTGGTCAGCAGATGGAGAGTTTAACTTTCAGTTTAAGCACTATGATGTGTGCCCTTTACTCCTTCATCCCCTTAAAGTATGAGCAGTGCGTTACTGTAGGAAGCAAGTCCAGCACCCTCTCACCTCTGCTGTGGCCTCTCGCTACAATGGCACACCAGTCAGTATAGTGAGCAGCCGCAGCCCAGTTGGGAAAGTGCGGTTCCTGTGTCTGCAGTAACGCTGTGTACTCCCACTCAGCAGCTTTCTTTTCAGGCAGTGCTCAATCTGGCCAAATGAGCGATGTCAATCTTGATAGGGGTAGGCTGCCAATCATGGTAAATGAGGGGGAAACAGTGCTCTGAGCTCCTGTGGCCTCACCAAGGGTGCACTAAAGATTTTCACTTGCATATCAAACTACTATGTATGCACATGAAAAGCAGAACTTATTACATCAATGGCAGGATTTTATAGGCGTTAGGCCCCTTTGACATCTGTTTTTTTGACATCAGTCACAATCTGTCGAATGTTGAAAAAAATGGATGAGGGGCGGTTCGGACGGATGCTCCAACGGGACCTGTGAGCGGAAAGTAAAACTTAATGTGAAAGGGGCCTTATAAAAACCAACTGTCAAAATACTATATCTCAGTAAGGCCGGGACCTAGTGGGGGACTACTGAGATCCTTGCATGACACTCGGCTCACGCTGGCAGCACAGCAGGAGCCGAGTGTCACTGCGACTAAGGTCAGATCTTGCAATCGGGCCGGCACTGAGGAGAGGAGGGGCGGGCCGGGCCGGCACTGAGGAGAGGAGGGGCGGGCCGGGCCGGCACTGAGGAGAGGAGGGGCGGGCCGGGCCGGCACTGAGGAGAGGAGGGGCGGGCCGGGCCGGCACTGAGGAGAGGAGGGGCGGGCCGGGCCGGCACTGAGGAGAGGAGGGGCGGGCCGGCACGGCACTGAGGAGAGGAGGGGCGGGCCGGGCCGGCACTGAGGAGAGGAGGGGCGGGCCGGGCCGGCACTGAGGAGAGGAGGGGCGGGCCGGGCCGGCACGGCACTGAGGAGAGGAGGGGCGGGCCGGGCCGGCACGGCACTGAGGAGAGGAGGGGCGGGCCGGGCCGGCACGGCACTGAGGAGAGGAGGGGCGGGCCGGGCCGGCACGGCACTGAGGAGAGGAGGGGCGGGCCGGGCCGGCACTGAGGAGAGGAGGGGCGGGCCGGGCCGGCACTGAGGAGAGGAGGGGCGGGCCGGGCCGGCACTGAGGAGAGGAGGGGCGGGCCGGGCCAGCACTGAGGAGAGGAGGGGAGGGCCGGGCCGGCACTGAGGAGAGGAGGGGAGGGCCGGGGCGGCACTGAGGAGAGGAGGGGAGGGCCGGGGCGGCACTGAGGAGAGGAGGGGCGGGCCGGGGCGGCACTGAGGAGGGGCGGGATTTATCTCCCTTCTCTCGCTCCATAGACTTAAATGGGTGCAAGAGAAACAAGGATCACATTGCACCTGCAGCATGCTGCGATTGTTTTCTCGGTCAGATTACGGCTAAGAAAATAATTGCTCATGGGTGCTGGCACATAGGTTAATATTGGTCCGAGTGGAATGCGATGTTTTATTGCATTCCACTCGCTCCGATATTCATACCGTGTGTCTTAGGCTAGTTTCACACTTGCGTTCAGCGCATTCCGTCACTATGGAGAATAGCGCAGTCCGTTAACGCACTGCGCTATTCTCCATAGACTTGTATGGATGACGCACTGTAACGCAAGTGTCTGCGTTGCATCCGCTGGACGACGCAGCGTCGTTATTTTGACGCTGCGTCGGGCGGATGGAACGCAGCATGTAACGTTTTTCTGCGCTTGAAGGAGTGTCAAAAAAACGCAACCTGCAGGAATCCGTTAGGCGTCTGTTGTTTTTATAATGGACGCCTATGGTGGCGGATTCCGTTAGAATGCGTCATTTGACGGATTCCGTTAACGCAGCTGTCTTTACACAACTGTGCATGCTCAGATGTGTAAAGTCAAGGAAAAAAAACCTATAACGGATTGCGTTATTTTGTACGATCTGTAGCATGCGTTGTGCCACTATATGCAACGCATCCGTTGCATGCGTCACACAACGCAATGCTACGGATCCCGTCCAACGCAAGTGTGAAACTAGCCTTAGGCCTTACAGTAACATTTGTCTTCACTGACCACATTGTCTGCATTTTACCCATGAACTGGTGTGAAAGATCAGTACAGAATTTGGAAAAAAAAGGATCTTATCTAATATGATTGATTACAAAGTTTATTTTCATGTGAACTATTGATTTATAAAATATAAATTTAAGCGGCAGTTACTCTTAAAGCACCACTCCAGCGTTTTGTTTTGCTATTTTTTTTAGTGCTGGAGTGGTACTTTTAATCTAAGGTCCCAGCACCTAGTAATATACTCACCCACTGGAGTCTTCACCTTTTACCGACGCTGCTCTAATCCTGCAGTGCCACCAGGTGACCGCAACTTCTGACTGGCCGAAAGTCAAAAGTAACATCCCAAGCTCTCAAAGCAAGTCTATGAGAGCCAGAAAGTCTCTCAGCGACTTGCATTGAAGAGTGACCACCAGTTTCCTTCATGTAACACTGGAGCAGGCGGAAGGTCACAAACTGCCGGAGACCGATGGGAGCAGGTAAGTACAAGAGTAGGGGCAGTGAGCTTAGATTAAAAGCACCACTGGTGAAAAAAAACAACCAAACAAGTGCTGGAGTGGTGCCAGACTGTATGCCCTATGAGGGCTGTGCGTTTAGTGATGCCATCTACGTCTGACTTGTCTACCCACATTATGTCTAGCCACAATACCAATGAATGAAACACCCTGTGCATTAGTATGAAAAACAACAAAACTCACTACCCAAACCGGCAAAGTAGCGCGCTAGAAAACAATTAACATAAATTACCCAATATTCCGTAGGAGTCTAGTGAGCACGTCCCTTTATTAAAACTGCCATGGCCGATAACAAGGGCAACTTACAAGGAAAGTGAAAGAGATAAGCTGAAGGGAAACAGAAGTGTGAAACCACAAGGAATAGGCAGGCCGCGTTCACTCAGCAAAGGGAATCACTACTTATAGGGGACGACCAGAAATAGGGAAGTTACAAGAGAAATGAAAATGCCGCTCACTCTGCAATATAGTGAATCAGCTTCACTCTCCGCTCAATCCAACAGCAGCACTCCATCCTTCCCTGTACTGAGGGCTTCACCCTCCGCTCAATCCAACAGCAGCACTCCATCCTTCCCTGTACTGAGGGCTTCACCCTCCGCTCAATCCAACAGCAGCACTCCATCCTTCCCTGTACTGAGGGCTTCACCCTCCGCTCAATCCAACAGCAGCACTCCATCCTTCCCTGTACTGAGGGCTTCATCCTCCGCTCAATCCAACAGCAGCACTCCATCCTTCCCTGTACTGAGGGCTTCATCCTCCGCTCAATCCAACAGCAGCACTCCATCCTTCCCTGTACTGAGGGCTTCACCCTCCGCTCAATCCAACAGCAGCACTCCATCCTTCCCTGTACTGAGGGCTTCACCCTCCGCTCAATCCAACAGCAGCACTCCATCCTTCCCTGTACTGAGGGCTTCACCCTCCGCTCAATCCAACAGCAGCACTCCATCCTTCCCTGTACTGAGGGCTTCATCCTCCGCTCAATCCAACAGCAGCACTCCATCCTTCCCTGTACTGAGGGCTTCATCCTCCGCTCAATCCAACAGCAGCACTCCATCCTTCCCTGTACTGAGGGCTTCACCCTCCGCTCAATCCAACAGCAGCACTCCATCCTTCCCTGTACTGAGGGCTTCACCCTCCGCTCAATCCAACAGCAGCACTCCATCCTTCCCTGTACTGAGGGCTTCACCCTCCGCTCAATCCAACAGCAGCACTCCATCCTTCCCTGTACTGAGGGCTTCATCCTCCGCTCAATCCAACAGCAGCACTCCATCCTTCCCTGTACTGAGGGCTTCATCCTCCGCTCAATCCAACAGCAGCACTCCATCCTTCCCTGTACTGAGGGCTTCATCCTCCGCTCAATCCAACAGCAGCACTCCATCCTTCCCTGTACTGAGGGCTTCACCCTCCGCTCAATCCAACAGCAGCACTCCATCCTTCCCTGTACTGAGGGCTTCACCCTCCGCTCAATCCAACAGCAGCACTCCATCCTTCCCTGTACTGAGGGCTTCATCCTCCGCTCAATCCAACAGCAGCACTCCATCCTTCCCTGTACTGAGGGCTTCATCCTCCGCTCAATCCAACAGCAGCACTCCATCCTTCCCTGTACTGAGGGCTTCATCCGCCGCTCAATCCAACAACAGCACTCCATCCTTCCCTGTACTGTTGCCTACATATAGTCTGCTCACATAAAGAAAAAGGTCAAAGGTGACAATTGCTTTCTGCAGACTTTGCTCAAACCACCCCGAATCACACCATAGATCTAGAATAACCAGCAGTTCTGACACATTAAAATGTCAACTATGGCTGAAACTTAATGCCACATAGCTGATTGTCAGTACCGCTGATAGGCCACTAAACCGTGTATGGCACTGTGCTGTTCTACTCTATACAACCACCACATCCGGCTGCTGAGACAGCTGATCGGGGGGGCCGGTTTCCCAATAATAGGTACTTAAAGTGAACCTATCAGGTGCAATATGCACCCAGAACCACGAGCAGTTCTGTGTGCACATTGCTAATCCCTGCCTGTCTCTGTATACACTAACATAGATAAAGAGATCTTACAAAAATATTTCCAACTGTCCATAAATTCTTGATCTCTACATAGAAATAGGAGATGTTTCCCAGTAGTTAAAAATTCGACGTGTCCATATTATTTTGGTAATCAGTAGAAACGTGCGGATTATTGTGAAATCTAATCAATTTACAGTTCACAGTGAATGTTCATAAAAAGGTATTCTGAGCTATGGATGCTTGGGCCTCGGCCAGTGGCCCATGAGTAAGCCCTTCGTGACCAGGCGATTTTTCAATCCCATTGAATACCTGTGAGGGATGCCAACAATTTTGCCTGGCCCATTTTTGGCCTTTTTTGTAAAATTATCTCCAATTTGCCTTTTTTTTTTCTGGAACAATTTCAGAGTGTTACCACTTTTGGTCATGACTGTACATCTATACACCATGTTTTTTTGTTTTGTAAGACGCACCCCAAATTCAGAGCAAAAAAAAAGATTGAAGAAAACAAATGGGGTCCGTCTTGTAATCCGGTGGCATCTTACCGGAGGGGGCAGTAGCCGTGGTGGTGGAGTCACAGGAGGAGGGGTGGTGGGTGTCCCAGCAACTGTAGGCTGTGCTGGAGCCGCGGTGGAGGCTGGTGCCACCGTGTTGTGGCAGCTTCTGCGGCGGCTGTGCACGGTGAGGGCTTCAAAGAAATGGCGCCCAGAGTGAGCGCATATTGAACTCTAGGCTCAATGGCAAGCCGAGATCTCATCTGCGCAAGCACCACCTCCTGGTGATATTTTCCTGAAGTCCGCTGGAGGGAGATCAATGGTCCGGAGGCGGCGCCTGCACAGATGAGAGCTTGAGTTGAGGGATCCATCAACGCACGCACCAACTCGGGCGACATTATTTGAATTCACCACAAGACATGCAGAGCCGGTCGAGCCGCTGGAGTAACCAAACAAACACTGCACAGCCACTGCAGCCGCCGGAGACCCCGTGCAGACACCACTGCAGCAGCCACCGGAGACCCCGCACAGCGGCTGCACACATCGCACACCCACCGCAGCCTCAGCATTCCCCCGGCCTCTTGCGACCCCTCTCCACCACTCCGGTAATCTACATTCAGATTATAGGACGCACACCTCACTTTCTTCCAAAATTTTGGGAGGAAAAGTGCGTCTTATAATTTGAAAAATACGGTACTTGTCAGATACTGTAAGAACGTGCCATATATATTTATTTCCTTAAAGAAACCATTCAATTAACAGGAGGCAGATGTGCAGTATGCAGCCGTAGCAGCTAACAGAAGATTGGGCATCTTTGGAACTGAGCATTTCCGTCCAATTGCTCCTGCCGCTGGCACCGAGAACAGCTGATCGGTGGGGATCCTGATCAGACATTGATGACATATCTTAAGGATACACCAGTGTTAAAGTAGTGGATAACCCCTTTAAATCCAGAACTGACAACAAAAAGGTAAAATTCTACATTTCTAGTATGTTATAAGCACCCTCATTTAGAGCATTTGCATCAACACAGCAGTTGAGGCTTTAGCACTCCATTTGAAACACAGCACATGTGAAGATAGAAAAGGCCACGTAATAACCCAACAGTCAGGAACTACTGTGAAGAATTTCAGAATTAGTCAAACTGCAAAATATGATTCATCCCTAACAGATCTAATCATTATGAGGTTTCACAAGACTCCACTTAAGATTAGTAAAAAAAAAAAAAAATTACATAAAAATAAAAAAAATTATACAAAAAAACAACATCCACAAACATCTTTAATACATCTTTTATAGTGGTGAAAGCACACAGGGGTACAACCTTTACCAGGTTTTGTTTGATGTAGTCCATAAAAGGAGGGGTCCTTTGGGTCCAACAGGCAAAAACAGATGTCAACTAAGATGACAAAAAAAAAAGTAAAAAGGAAGTAAAAATTAGTTGAACGAGCATGGTAACCGACAATGTGACAGTTTGCCGTTGCCTATTCAATGTAGATAGCTGTCGGCCCACAGGTACCTTGCCAAACTCCCCTATACATGTGAATGTCAGGAGAATCTTGTGCTAGACATCTCCGGTGGCAGCTTATTTCTATGAAAAACTATAACATTGGGGTAAAGAAAAAAAAATGGATTAAAATGTAACTTTTATCTAAAATTTAAAAATGAATGTGTTTATTTCAATTAAGAAAACTTGGTAATATACCCAGGTATATGTACAGGTGCCAGTATATAGTGCCAGTCCTGCACTAAATAAATTTATATATATACATACATACTAACTATAATATATATATATATATATATATATATATATATATATATATATATATATATATATATATATATATATATATATATATATATATATATATATATATATATATATATATATATATATATATATATATATATATCCGGCTGTACTACCCGGCTTCGTCCGGGTTAATATCTGCTGTTAACAAAATAGAATGTATTAAATGTATTCTGCACACAAAACCACAAACAAATAGATATAAATGTAATCCCTGTCTGTCTCTTTGCCCTGTCTGTCTCTTTGCCCTGTCTGTCTCTTTGCCCTGTCTGTCTCTTTGCCCTGTCTGTCTCTTTGCCCTGTCTGTCTCTTTGCCCTGTCTGTCTCTTTGCCCTGTCTGTCTCTTTGCCCTGTCTGTCTCTTTGCCCTGTCTGTCTCTTTGCCCTGTCTGTCTCTTTGCCCTGTCTGTCTCTTTGCCCTGTCTGTCTCTTTGCCCTGTCTGTCTCTTTGCCCTGTCTGTCTCTTTGCCCTGTCTGTCTCTTTGCCCTGTCTGTCTCTTTGCCCTGTCTGTCTCTTTGCCCTGTCTGTCTCTTTGCCCTGTCTGTCTCTTTGCCCTGTCTGTCTCTTTGCCCTGTCTGTCTCTTTGCCCTGTCTGTCTCTTTGCCCTGTCTGTCTCTTTGCCCTGTCTGTCTCTTTGCCCTGTCTGTCTCTTTGCCCTGTCTGTCTCTGTCTCTCTTTGCCTGTCAGTCTGTCTCTTTGTTTGGGTCTGGCTCTGTGTCTGTCTCTTACCCTGTCTATATCTGTTTCTTACCCTGTCTGCGTCTGTCTCTTTCCCTGGCTGCATTGTGACACGCCAACATTCCATATAAGGGCGTGGCTGCGCATTCTTCTGAAGTTCTGGCTGCACTGTGGCTCCCAGCTCCATTCGCTTTAATGGAGGCAGGTTTTTTGGTGAATAACTAAAGCGCGGGGTTAAAATTTCCCCTCAAAACATAGCCAATGATGCTCTCGGGGTCCAGACGTGAGTGCAAAATTTTGTGACTGTAGCTGCGACGGTGCAGATGCCAATCCCAGACATACACACATACACACACACATTCAGCTTTACATATTAGATGATATGTGGAGCTGTAGTCCAAAATTGTGTCCTAACATAATGGGCAGAAAAACTCAAAAGTGGCAAATTATATGGTAGGAAAAGTCCTCTTAATTCAGATCAGAAAACTGGCCATTACTACTTCTAGGAGGCGAGACATATAATTATATACGAGAGCTCCTGTATACTGCATGTCTCATTGATCAGTGTCCCACATGGATTAACCACTTTAGTGTCTTGCCTGGGATTTGTATACTAAATCTCTGCAGTTAAAAGAAATAGGGTTAATGTGGAGCTTCCGGTACCTCGATCAGGCTGGGCCTATCTTAAAACGATGGATGGGGTTCGGTTGCGGCGATGAAAAAAGACTGGCTATTGCGCTATTCATGTACGGTGTCAGTTTGCCGTTGCCCATGCACTGTAAATGCCTGTCGGCCCCCAGATATCTCACCCAACTCCCCTATACATGTGAATGTCAGGTATGGCTGGGGGCTGCAAAAAGGTTTTGATAGACATCTCTGGTGGCAGCTTATCTCAAGGGATAACTCATGGTAGAGTATTATGGTTATGGGCAAGCTCTGCATGTGTATGAGGTAGCCACCTGGTCTTTAGGACAGCAAAGGGATAGGTATTGGATACATAGACATGAGCGAGCACTCCCATGCTCGGATGGGCGATTCTCAAGTACAGAGTATAATAGAAGCCAACCGTGAAAGGGGGGGGGGGGTGGGGTAGACGGGACTATATGTGCCATGGCTGACCTGTGCTGTGGATAAGTTATCAAATACCTATGCCAGACAAGCCCTTCAAGCCCTTTAAAGAGGGCATTTAAAGTAGAACATTCAAAAGTGGACAGTTTTTGCGACATTTGTGAGGGCCAGCAGATCTATATAACTGTATAGCAGCGTTAGAAGCCGAGAAACAACAAGTGAATAGTTAGGAATAAAATTAGAGCTATTTTGATTTAGTGACAGGTTCTTTTTAAGGGGCTATTTTGGGATTAAATAATTGTCTAGTTTTCCGAAAGAGATATACTCCTGACTAAGACCATTCACAGACAAAGAATAAAATGGGCACTTTTACTGGGTTGTGCCTTCTTCATCTAACCTCAAATAACCCAATCACAATATGTGTGAGGACATGCTGCTGATTTTTTATTTATAAAAGGTTAAAACTATGGGAAAAAATCTATCAGGCTCCAAATGAAGAAGTGAGTTGTGAAAACATGCCTTGTTGCAAGCTGTGGAAGAGAGAATGCTTACAATGCAGATGACTAATAGCGATTGAGAATCTCTAAATAAAACAAAAAAGACCCCCCCTGCACAGCAACAGGCACACTGCCTTCATGAGTACATCACCAGCGAGAAATCAGGTCCCAGGATACCGACATGCTTGGCTTACATCACCGCAGGGTGATTAATGGGCACCAAAGCCACAGAATCTATCATAGGGTAAGGGGCATGCAGTGGGACGGTCGTTACAAGATGGACTGTAGGGTGAACCCAGATCGCAGATTTGTTACAGATCATCAGTGTGGATTCTACTCCGCAACTTACAGTATAATATATGGAGATGTGATTTTGAAAACTATGCATTTATAGTAGAAAACCACAGCTTTGAACACGAGCTGACTGTTGTGGAGATGCAATTAAAAGAAAACTACGGCATAGAACATGTGGATTTAGTTGGGGAATGACTGCAGATTTCTACCACATGGGGCTTTACCTACCCAAAAGGGAACATATCAGATTGTCCATGGTGCCCCAAATTACGCAGAGTATGAATTGGATACTGGCCCGGCATTCTGAATTACGGGCCTGGCATTCTGAACATCATGTTCTACTGGATGATGAGGGGGGTGAGTCCAAGAGGCAGGTCCTAGGTGGCTTGCTCCCGCCCGCTCAGCTAGACTGACAGGGTTTCTCCCTATACACACACACACACACACACACACACACACACCAGTCTAACAGAGAAGGGGAAGAAGCCACCAGCAGGGATCTGCCTCTTGGATTAGTTACGTTGAGCAACAGGTTGTGCGAATGTCAGTAGTAACTGGAGGAGAAAGACAGTGAGTGATCTTGGAGTATGCGTAGATAAAGCCCTTTTTACACGCTACAATATATCTTTCAATGTGTCGGCGGGGTCACGTCGTAAGTGACGCACATCCGGCATTGTAAGGTACATTGTAGTGTGTGACAGGTACGTGCAATTGCGATTGAACGCTAAAACGTTCATCGCCTGCACGTCGGAACGATGAACAGATCTTACCTGCGGCTCCCGCCGGCAATGCGGAAGGAAGGAGGTGGGCAGGATGTTTACGTCCCGCTCATCTCCGCCCCTCCGCTTCTATTGGCCGGCTGCAGTGTGACGTTGATGCGACGCCGAACGTCCCTCCCACTCCAGGAAGTGGACGTTCGCCGCCCACATCGAGGCCGTATGGACGGGTAAGTACGTGTGACGGGGGTTAATCGTTTGTGCGGCACATTCAACAAAATTGAACGTGCCGCACATACGATGGGGGCGGTTACGATCGCATACGATATCGTATGCAGAATCTTTACATGTAAAGCAGGCTTTAAAGAACTTTCTGGTAAATATTTCAAACTGGATCTGTCAGCAGAATTCACACTACAAACTGCATGCATTATTAGGCAGATCTTAGACTTGATGCGGCTGGTGTACTTTGAATATCGTCATCAGAAGGATTAAAAAACCCTTTTCTGAAAACCATATTAATGGAAAGTAGGAGGGGGAACAAAAAACCCCAAAACAGCCATTCTAACTTTAAAAGTAAGTATGCTTGCTTCATCAGGTCTATAATTTATTGAAAATTGTATGGAGGGCTCACTAGCAAACTTGGTGATTGAACCGGTAAAGACAGAGAACCTGAGGAGTCATTTTGTACATTTCCCCAATTTAAATACTGAACAATGTCCTACTCAATTCCATCTCTAGTCCTTGGAGTTTCAGAGTTTCCAACTAACCTACAAACCAATACTCTGTATACATCACAATGATGACAAAAATCAGACTAAAATCTTGGGTAATTGACAGGCTTTCAGCCTACGCTGTTTTCCAACCGACCTTTTATAAACAATAATAACCGGGCCATTAATGGCTGCACCACGCTTGTACATGGCATGTTTACGGATTTGCTCCAGCATTTCTGAGCTGGTGACATTAATCTGTTTGTGTGTGCGAGCTGTATGGTAATTCTCTGCAGATTGAAGTCAACAGGTTCAGATGAATCAGATGCCAGGCATCCTCATCACACTACATCAATTTACAGGGGTCAGAGCAGCCTGGGAACGGTGTGTACTAGAGACATATAATTATGCCAAAGCGAAATATGGACACAGCCAATATGAAGAGGGGACATTATGAAAGGGTCTCAAACGGAAAATCACTTTAAAACATAATCAGCTACAAAATATAGGACTAAGTGAGCACAATTTGTGATCATCTCTGTGCTACAGACTTCTTCAAAGCATGAGGACAGAAATGTCAGAGCCGTGTGTGTGTGTGTGTGTGTGTGTGTGCGCACACACTGTATATGTCTACGTGCACATATATATTATACATATAAAATATACGAAAACTGATCTATAGGGGCATGATCACTGTTCGGATTTTGTTGTGAATCATATGGATTTGCGTGTTTTTACCCTATTTAGTCTAAAGGGTGAAATCCATGGTAAAAAGCTGCAACAAATGGGCATGCTGCACATTGTAAGGGTATGTGCATACAAGGAGTATTTGGATGCAGACTTTTCCTCACCAGCAGACAGCGGAGAGATTATACTGTATGAGGCTGGGAAGGTCCTTAGATTTTCACCCATTTATTTAATCATAAAAAGCTGTCCAATAAGCTCCATAGGGTGAAACTATATTATATGTATCGCTCTCTCTGTAAATAGAGACTCTATTCTCCAATAAACAATGTAAAAGTAATTTATTCGTATGTCAATTCAAAGAGATATACATATTAAAAACTTGTTTTAATTTTTTTTTCCAAAGGTAAACATGTATAAAGACTAAAGAAAGTAAACAGTGTGTGTGTGGTGTGTGTGGTGTGTGTGGGTGGTGTGGGTGGTGTGGGTGGTGTGGGTGGTGTGGGTGGTGTGGGTGGTGTGGGTGGTGTGGGTGGTGTGGGTGGTGTGGTGTGTGTGGTGTGTGTGGTGTGTGTGGTGTGTGTGGTGTGTGTGGTGTGTGTGGTGTGTGTGGTGTGTGTGGTGTGTGTGGTGTGTGTGGTGTGTGTGGTGTGTGTGGTGTGTGTGTATAATTGCTCCAAGGTGTGATAGTATGGGAGTCTCACAAACGGAGAACTAAGCCAGTGCAAACAACGGCGTAAACCGAGACGCAAAATAAGAATAACCATACAAACCATTATAAAATGTTTAATATATCTGTAACCAATGCAGGAGAATAGTTACTATATGAATGTGCTCCAGGGATAAACGGGGGGCATTTGACAATCATATTGACACTGAGGCCAAATATGTTATCTATTTCTATAGGATTCACTGCTGCCTGAAAACGCATGTAAAAATGCTCCAAAAAGCAGCAAATCCACAATAATTTTTATGCCTGCGATATTATAGCATTTTTGACTGACTTTATTTAAGTCAATGGATGAAAAAGTCTGCAAAAACACTGAAAAGAATTGACATGCTGGAGATTATTTTCTGCACCAAATCTGCAAGTGAGATATAAGCAATGTATGTATGACACCTCAGGAGTCTCAATGACTTAGCTGGCATCAGGATTCCCTTAAGTTTTTGTGACAATTCTGCACTAAAAAATTTAAACCCACAAGAGAAGATGCGATAAAAACTTAAGGTGTGCTCACAGCCTAAATCTGCACCAAAAGTCTATTTCTGAAGTGTAAAGTTGAGACTTCTTCAAATTCTTCCCTAACTTTGCTGCTATTACGGTACATATTTCCACCACCCGTAAAGGGAACAAAAAGCATACCATAGAAATAAATGAAAGAGCAAAGTGATATCACAACATTCTTGTGCACGGAACCTTCCACAGAGCAATGTTCACACTATTGCATTTTCAGTTGAGTGCTGTCCGGAAAAACAGACTACAATCAATTGTTGTTCAGATGACAATTTTAGGGGTAAACAAAATAATTAAAGAAAAAAAAATAGATCAGATTCCATATAGATGAACCACATAGAGTCTGATTTTACAGAATGCCATATGAATTACAAAGATTAAAATCAGACTAATTTTTAATACAGGCTAGAAAAAAACCAAGGAGAAAATTATAGAAAAAATACCCTGACTATAAATAAATAAATTGCAAGTGCTTAATAAACAGGGTACTTAGTATATACATTTTTGCAAAAAGGTAAGAAGCTGTCTCACCTCGTCACGGTGTACCCATCTGAGACAGTCCCTAACCCACTAAAGTTAAAAACATATTCTGTACCTGACTAGTGTCATGTCAAAACTTCAATATGGATGGTAAAGTGGTTAGCTGGGTCCCAGATTAAATACACAGCAAAGAGTGAGAAGCAGGTAATTGTTCAGCCTCAGTATCAGGTGGGCTGCACCCCCAACTTGCATTAAAGCAAGATAACAGACAAAAAACACCAAAAAACTGAGCTGTGACAATTGTTCAATAAACATGCAACATTACAAGCATGTGAATTGCAGCCTCAAGACTAGAAAAAAACCAAGGAGAAAATTATAGAAAACAATTGAACAATTGTCACAGCTCAGTTTTTTGGTGTTTTTTGTCTGTTATCTTGCTTTAATGCAAGTTGGAGGTGCAGCCCTCCTGATACTGAGGCTGAACAATTACCTGCTTCTCACTTTTTGCTGTGTATTTAATCTGGGACCCAGCTAACCACTTTACCATCCATACTGAAGTTTTGACATGACACAAGTCAGGTACAGAATATGTTTTTAACTTTAGTAGGTTAGGGACTGTCTTAGATGGGTACACCGTGACGAGGTGAGACAGCTTCTTACCTTTTTGCAAAAATGTATATACTAAGTACCCTGTTTATTAAGCACTTGCAATTTATTTATTTATAGTCAGGGTATTTTTTCTATAATTTTCTCCTTGGTTTTTTTCTAGTCTTGAGGCTGCAATTCACATGCTTGTAATGTTGCATGTTTATTGAACAATTGTCACAGCTCAGTTTTTTGGTGTAATTTTTAATACAGGCGTGTGAACTCAGCCTTAGCATAATACATTAATGAGCGATAGTCCTGCCCACCCACCTGGACTTCCATTAATAAAAAGGGAGGCTGCGGGGCCTCTTCACTGGTATCCAAGAGTGATTCATCTGTGCCTAATTCTGTATAAAATCTGCAGACAATCCGCATCTCATCCAGGTTATCCACAACAATGATCACATGCAATGAAAAATGTCAACATGAAAAGAATTTCCCAGAAGTTACATACTCCTATGAATTTCAAACAAAGCCAGGGATTGATACAAATGACCAGCGCTAATGGTCCTGTGGATCTAAGGACTACACACTGCACATCTGCCATAGATATTTAATAAAAATATGAACATA